>NC_084994.1:49682888-49785388 GCF_963854185.1 Sardina pilchardus
TGGTGAGGGCTGCACTGCATGCGCCTGGTGACATGCACACACACACACACACACGCGCGCGCACACACACACACACACACACGCACGACCGCTCGAACCAGCCGCTGCTCTGACATGCTGGTGGGAGGTGGATTTGTGGTTCCCATGGAAACGTGGCATCCATGGCACACATTAAGAGGATCAAACTGTGCAGCCGCACACATGCGGGCTCATGCTCACCCAGGGCTGTGAGGGGAGCTGGAAGACACAAGTGCTCGGCGCATGCATAAATGCATGAACACATGCACATACACACACACACACAAACACACACATAAAGAAAGAGAGAGAGAGAAACACACAAAGAAAGAGAGACGGAGATAAATGAAACAGAACAAAACACGCCAGTAGTTACAGTACATTTATATCCTTGCAGTACGTGACTGGATATACTGTATACAATATGAGAAGGCAGTAAAGTGTGACATCTAAGGATACCGATTTCTCTCATTTTCACGGTGGTGCCTTGATTTCTAGCCTTTAAACAACACCTGGATCACTATCGTCTTCTGTGGTTTGTTAATCATTACTGGGTATCTGAATAACTTTAATCTCTAATGAAAGTTATTGCTCTTGTAGTTCTGATTCTAATCCTGTTTCACGCCTCAGCCGTGTGCCTTTCTTTATTCTATCTCACCTGAGATCAAAAGCCACCACACGACTGATTCCATCTGTAGTCACTTTCACTATTGTTGTTCTTGTTCACCAGGGCTAATAGTCACCCAGGCAGAGATAACTGTGACTGTGGCGTATGGGGAATGTGCGTGCCACGCCCTTTGATACAACCCCCTGTGGGCTGCCTCGTCTTCTCTGTTTGCAGACTTGGCAGTTATCCTCTATTGTTAACAAACAGGAACCCAAAAAATAGTCTCCAGGGGAACTTTCCCATACTGTGTTATACACACAAACACAGGCACACAGATGTCCTCTTGCGCGCAATTCTTTACACTATATAACATCATCTTTATGTATTCCTTTTAATGCTCATGTGATCAGTTAAAGATAGTCTGCAGAAAAAAAGGGCTTTGAAGGCCTGCTGAGGGTCATAAATACTTCTGTCATGAGAGGGGAAAAAAAGAGGAATTATAACCGCACAAATAGAATTAAAGCCACATTTCCTTTTTTCAGATGCTATTTCAGCATTCAAAAGTGCCGAGAAGACTGCTTTGTGACATTGGTGTTTATCAGACTGGTCTTATGACCATGAGTTGTGCTGAGCCAGGCCTAACCTGTGTAATTGCTTGCTATTGTGGTACAGCAGGCCTATGTAAATAAATGATATCAGTGCCAATTGCTGCCTTCAAAAAAAGGTTAGGCTAGGCTATTTAATGTAGTCAAATAATTTCCCTAATTTTAGTTTGAAGCTTGAAGCAAAGTTACACATAATGCATGCATTTTACACTTGACCCACTGATATGCAAAGTGCAAACAGGCTAACTGAAACATGTGGGCACCCAAATTCATTTGACAAATTTCAAACAGGACGAATTATGAGGAAACATAATTCGTCCAACAAAACGTATAAGACTCGACTTGTATTTGCAAGGAACTTTAAACACATACAAGATCTTGTCTTCTTATAGGGTGGAGTAGGTCACCTGTGCCATCTCTAGCAAACGTTCTATTGATCTATTTTTACTGACGACGTGGACAGGGCTGATTTGACTCCTCGTACATCCTCTGAGAGAAAAAGCCATTCGGAAGACTTGAACACCGTTTAAACTGTCGTACCTTTATGTTTACCGCGAACTTGCTGCCCGCGATAAAACTTTTGATGGGTGTTATGCTGTTAAAGTCCTGCGAGTGTTAAACTCACACAAACTGCCTACATTTCTCCTGAGTAAACCGAACCAGAAGAGGGTTGGCCTCAAAGCAGGAACTGGAGTCAGGTAGAGCTGGGTAGGTTTCCAGCGCTGCGTCTTTAGCGTTACCATGAGTTGAACATTTAGTTTGTCTATCTACTCACATGGGATCGGCAGGAGGCTGAAAGTGACCGAATATTTTGGGCGACGGACAAATGCATGCACTTGTGGTTCCAAAAGGAGTTTTATCAACGTTTGATCGCGTTTTGGCACCTTCGGTGCAGCTGGGAGCGCTTCTTTTTAAAGTCTGAGGTGGACCCAAGGTGTTTTTGAGGTGAAGGTGAAACCTTTAATGATCAAGTCGCACGAACGAAGACTGATCGCATTTGTTTAAATATTTGCTTTACTTTTAAGTTTGTGCCGAATATTTGCGGAGTGAGGCTACCTGTTGATTTTGGACGTCTGCACAGGTTGCTAGAAACGGTAAGTGCCATTGCAAACAACGAAAGCCTGTTGTTGTACAGGTTTAGGTGAATGTTTTTACTATTATTATTATTATTATTATCATTAGCCTATTTGACGTTATATCACAAAGTTAGGTTACATGGAACAAATGCTCCTCGTTAGTTGTCCTTGAATGGATGGTTAACACACGCCAGTCACTGAGTGTGATCATTTTGCCACAGCGTTGACTGAATAGCTGCCTCCACAAATTGTAGATAACCTCTCTTGAAAGCTTGTTTCCAATTATTCACTATTTTACGTTCCACATTCTCACAGTTAATTTACTAGCTGTATAGCCTAGTGTGTAGGCTACATAAACTTTAAGTTGTGTGCCTAAAAACATATTTTGCCATAGCCTATTAGGGAAAATTTAAACAACTGCTTTGCAACAACTTGCCAGAAAGTCATGCAGAGATAATAAGTCATTTAGTGTTAGGTGTAGGCCTACTGTAGTAAAACCATAGTGTAGCCTACAGTAGGCTACATGTGTGGTATTGCTGTAGCCGGTTGAATTTGAGATTATTTTGATAAGGGTTGAATTGCTTTATGACTAGCTTAACAACAGTAGGCCTAATACTTATTTAAGAAACGATCAGTTGGAGCACAGAGGCTTGTAAGAGTAGAATGATTATGCCCACAGCTCTGTGAAAATGGCACAGAATGTCTGGAAGGGAAAGCAGGCTTGTCAGCAGATGTCATTGCTTGCAGACTTTGCTGCCTACGTTATTGGGTGATACATTCCTGAACAACATGGGACTGTACAGCTAGAGTGTTGAAGAGGAATGAGGCCGTGGGTCTCGTACTCACAGCAACGCTTTAAAATGCAATATTAGGCCTATGTCCAGAGGCTCTCTAGCCACTATCACAAAACATAAAACATTTATGTTTGGGCTGAAAGGGAGTCTTATGGAGTGTGGCTGGGGAAGAGGTTGATTGCTGCTCTAGTGCCAGGCCAAAGGAAACCAATAATGCAATTGTATGTGGTGCAAATGGGTCTCTCACCTCCGAGCAAGTTATGTACTGTGAGTTTCTGAGTTCAAATTAGCTTTGGATTGTTTCATCAAGAGACCCCACACTGCTCCTCAGGTCTTATCCTGCTGAACCGTATTGGCAGAAGAGGGCAGAGATGAGGAGGGAGTCACAGCCCCTCACAGACTTTCTAGGAAGACACCCACATGCCCCTTCAAGGAAATGCTGACGAGGCTGAAAGAAAAGTAACTTATTGGTTTAGTGGTAAACATCACCACCTCAAGGGGCTCCTTAGAAAGTCTGTCCAAGCAGAATCGCTAAGCCTAGGCTTAGGTGTAATTATGCTTTCAAATGTTTTTTTTTCTCCCCCGTTCTGCTTTTTGAGTGGTCAATTTGAATTTCACATCCTAGTCTGAGCTTGAACATTTCACTCTAGCTTGACACACAATGTTGCATCTGTTTAGAAACGAGTATTCTATTTAAGAAGTAAATTATTGTTTTTAATGGATCGACAAAGAATCAAATGGTTAACCTCTAATTCCACGATGTGAGAAACATGAAGAGAGGGTGAAAACGAATTGCGGAGCGGCGAGCGAGTGGAGAGCCTGGGGGGGGGGGAAGGAGGAGGTCACACTGTGGTCTGCTGAGGAGCCTTGTGGGCGATCCTGAGCTGCTGATGATGGATGACGGATGGGAACGCTGCTCGGGGGAAATTCCTCTCCGCCGCACCGCCATTGTGCCATCATTCACAGCACACAGGGCCTGTCTCGCTTACACCCCGGTGGCACTATGCCGGCTCTCCCGAGTCCATTGTTCGGGTTTACCATGGATACCTAAACATAACAGGAATGAGTTACTCATGTCTCGGAGTGGAGTCTGCTGATCACGCAAGATGAATGAAATTTTAATGCAATTGGAGCTAATTGCTCCACCCATCAAATACCCGCAGGTGTAGAAGCCTTTGGTGGATTTGCATTACAATGCATTTGTGACATGATGTAAACAGACTACAATCTGTGTGTTGCCTACGCCGATCGTCTCCAGACGATCCCTCTCCTGCCTCTCTCTGTGCTACACCAGACGGTTCTAGAGCACACGGTGTGTTCTGGCTCAGCGTTCACAGCAGGGCCTCCATCAGCAGGCTGAGCGTGGCTCCATGCACCGCTGGACTGCATGAGTAGGTAGCATTAGCATTATGCGCTCATTAGTGGGTGGTTAGCGATCTAGCGTGTGTCAGCACGCGCACGTTGTCGAAGAGGCCCGCGTGTGTGGAATGGTATTCGTGTCCTCGGCCTGCGTGGTTATTATTTACTGGCCCCTCTGTCCGTTACGGCCCTATAAAACTCCAGGGCAGGGCCATAGGAAGCTATCGCCTCGCCCTCTTCAGCCTCCGGCCCATAAATCACAGGATACGTGGTTTGTTTAACGGCACGATCCGTCTTGTCTCTTTCACGGGTTGCGGGTTGTCTGTGTCACCAGAGTGATGAGTTGAGATGAGACAAGCTGGTGAGTGAGAACTTTAATGAATGGGGATTTCCCAGTAATGAATAGAGCGGTTCTACATGGGTACTGCAAATATATAAAAAATAATATATGAAAGAAAACAAAAACTTTTGTCTTGGGATATCATATTTAGAGTTTGAAAGATTTTCATCTCTGTCCATCGGTGGCCTTAAGGGCAGAGAACAGTGGCAGGCTTTTATGGTTCCTGACCCTGGGATATGTCAGCTGACTGTTTGCGAGCCCAGTAGATAGTTATTTTGAAGCTGAAGAAATTCACTGACTTTTTGTAACCTTTCGTCACTTCCACAAAAAGTGAGATTATTTGGCTCTCGGTGCACATTGGCATGCTTGCAGTGGTGTTGATGGGTCAAAGTGGACTACAGCTTATCTCCCAGAGCAATGATTGGGTGATGATGCCATTAAACTGACCTCTGAACTCTCACACATCCAGGATTAGAGATTACTGTTTATGAAGGCAATTGTGTTGGTCTAATATTAATTCACGAATTGATGTTATACCTTAGAGCATTTGAAAGAGTTTATGCGCTAGAGTTTATGCAATTGTGTCTATTGTGAATATAATTGAATTCCTAACTAGACAGGGTTTGCTTTTCCTTTGCCCCTCAGTAGTGAGGTATGTTCTGCTGTGTTAAACATTAGCTACTTAATCCATTGAGATACATGGTGTTTTATCTTCTTTTGTAAGGCTGAATGCAAACCCGTGGATTTATGTGTCCTCGTGAAGGAGGAAAGTACTGTAGTATTCAGAGCACAGCACCACATTCTGTAACTGCAAGTCAGTCTGACCTTGTATGATATGGATAGACTCCTGGATAGATGTCAGCATTAGTGTAACACATTGCACCCTTAGGTTGCTCCATTCCAGCACGGTGTCATGTATTGACATTTAAAACATCTCTTCTCTCACTTGAACAACAAAACGGCATGTTCCAGTCAGATGGCTGTTATGAATGGCAGCTCTAAGTGGCAGCGCGAACAGGCTGGAAGGCTAAAACGTGTTCTCTCGGGTCATGGCCAAACGATCGCGATAGCGAGGCAGAGCCGAGACCGGATTTCGCCAGCCAGCCAGCCAGCCAGTCAGCCGCGCGGCCCAAACCTCCCCAAACCTGTTTGAGTTCAGCGCTCATCCCGCAGACAAGACCGAAGAAGCCACTGGAGCAAGCCATTGCATGTCACCTGGCATATTTGCCATGACGCCACCTGTGCAGCATGCAGTGGTTTGTTGGAGTCTGTACATACTTGGGAACAAAGTGGCTTTGATTAAAGGCAGCCTAGCCGGGTTGAGCAGAGCTGGTTCTATTCCTGGCAGCTGATGAGTTTGCCGGATGGCTGGATCAAAGGAGTGGGGTGACGAGGTGCCAACCCTCTCTGACTGAAACGCCTGTAATTATGCATCAGCAGAAATCTGGTTAGACAACAACAGCAAGCAGCATCATAGTAAATATGTAAACTAGCAGATGTCCATAGAGGCTGGTGTGCATGACGCCCCAGCGTGGGTGTGTGTGTGTGTGTGTGTGTGTGTGTGTGTGCTTGTGTGTGTAGACAGCAGCACATTGCAGTGTGACGTGCCGCCGAAAGGCTTGTCTGAGCTCGTCAGAACAGGTGTTCCTACCTGGGGGCCACATGTGTCGTTACATTCCCCCTCTCTCTCTCATCCTCCTCTTTGACATTTTTGTGTTTCGCAAGATTTACCTCCATGACACAATGAAGAGTTCCTTGGAAATGACAACGCATCTTAAATCATATCAACACAACACATTTCTCAAGTACTGTTGTTCTGAAAAACGCAGACTTTCTTGCTGGCCCCGTTGTTGCATCAGCAATGGTATAGTTACAACCATTAGCAGTTTATGGTCACACTAAACATGCAACGCTTTTTGAACGTAATTGAATTGCACTCAGCCAAGCCGGGGCCATTCGGTGTGTATGCTCATGGTCATCAGACATTCGTGTTGCAGCAAGCGCTTAGGAATGGTGCGCTCCACTCTCCATGCGCTGAGAGGGAGTGAAAATTATACCAGTGGGAATTCGCCTTCAAGGCTTCGCTAGTTTTCACAGCGAGCAGCAAAAAAGAGAAGAGGCTAACTACAAGGATCACCGCAGGGTTTGCGAGGGCGTCGAGGGAATGGACTTGACTGGCTGCTACTTTTGGTAAAATTGCCTCGGAAACTTGAAACAGAATGCGGGGGGATTTATCCGGGATTAAAACGGGAAGGATCAGAGTGGCTTTAGACGGGGAAGGTTCACTGGGCAGCGCACCAGCACACACAGGAGGAGCCAGGAGGGAGAGGCACAATACAGGCATTCCAGACCTTGACAAGGGCTCTTCCCTTTCCTGTCTGTATTGGCATGTTCCTTTGTGTGTGTGAGAGTGTGTGTGTGTGTGTGTGTGTTTGTATGTGTGTGTTTAAGAGTGTGTTTCGCGGTCAGTGAGAATAAATGTAAAAGCAAAAGTATTTCACTGGTCCATGCTGTTTTCTGTTCTCTTGATTCCAGGCCAAGTCGCTATCGTAGTTCACTCACAGTCTCTTTCTCCCGCGCACTCCCGCGCACTCTCGCTCTCTCTCTCTCTCTCTATCTCTCTCTCTCTCTCTCTACATTTAATGGGGATGGGAGTGCTGACATTTGCCACCTGTTGATGCAAACAAAATGTCTCTTTTGCATTTGATAGTTGCCTTTTCCATTTTTGGCAGTAGCACAGAGAATCTCTCTCTCTCTCTCTCTCTCTCTGTGTACTGTTCCTCCCAGAGTTTAGCCGCAGCACTTTAATGTGAAGCATCATAGCAGGACTCGGTGTGTGAGTGCAGATGAGCAGAGCGACGGCTGGCCGGGATGATCTGCGGCGCCCACTAGAATTCTCCTGGAGGCGGCGGGCCGGGAGCCGCTCCAGCGGTGCTAAAGCAGGCCCCGCTGCAGCCCAGGAATGAGAGATCTGGGGATAAGGGAGGGGCGCAGCGGTCAGTCACGGCAGTGGCGGGGGGGCCTGCCCGCGCTCGTGTTGTGGTATGCCAGATGGCCGTGACCCTCCGTGACCCCTCTGTTGTTGCGGGTCATCTCTCTCTACTTCCCCCCGCCGTCCATCTTTCTGCCAGCGACGGAGCGGCGAGCCAGACGCGCGCGTTCCTTCGTTCGTTCGTTTCCCCTCCCGTCCGAATAACGGCCCCACACCCTAATGGACACAGGAATTCCTTACGGCGTTCCTCTTCCCAGCGTTCCCGACTCCTCATTGTTAGCAGGCCTGTGAAAACACGCGCTCCGGCATACTGGGGCCGAAACACCACAAACCATCTCCGGGATGATGGGGCGGCTTGCCGCAGCACTGCAGGAGCTCTGTGAGCTTGTGAAAACATGTCCACGCTCTCCTCATGCGGGGGAAGGGGCTGGCAAAGTCAAGGTGGACATTTGGGATCGCACACCGCTTCTCTAATGGCTTTAACCTCGTGCCTGTTTGAAACACAAGGAGCCAGACGGTAGCAAAGAGTCCCAGGTGGTAGGGTGTGGTCCTACTCGCTCTCTCTCTCTCTCCTTTTTATTGTGTGTGAGAGAGAGCGAGCGAGCAAGGGAGAGTGTGTGTGTGTAACTTACTTGAAGATAACAGATGATGATGTCATCAAGTCTGTGCAGAGCAGCTGGCCTCTTGATAACTGTCCTACCTTGGCCTCCCTTTTCACTTCCATTATACCTGTGTGGGCTAAACTAGGACACACACACACACACACAGAACACCCCACCCCTGACCCACGGGTAAACGACACAGGCTGTAAGGGGGTGTAGCTAAAATTACTCCATCAGATGGTGTCTTCTGATGGTGTTCGGCCTCCGGCGATGCAGCGTCCATCCAATGGGCCGCACTCACTAACAGCCCGCCCCCAGCACAAGCGCATGTGGTCAGCGATGGGCCTCTCACCACCGCAGGAGAGTGGGAGAGCAAGAGATGGACATTACTCACCCCTCCCTCTCCTGTCCCCACCTCCCATTACGTGACCAGAGAGAGAGAGAGGGAGAGAGAGAGGTTCAGACGTAGTGAAGAGGACTGGGTCCTGGCAGGAACAGAGCGTCCATTGTGCGAGTGCAGGCGGCCCAGGGGAGCACCTGACAGAGAGGCCATTGATCTGTCTCAGGCCCGCTCCCCGGCACGGCCCAAGAATGTCCTCCGAGAGAGGGAGAGACCGCTCTGACAGCTGCCGCCCCGATAGCCACAGCCCTCTGCTCTCCTCTGCTCTCCTCTCCTCTGCTTTCCTCCTCTCCTCTCTTCCTCTCCTCTCCTCCTCTCCTCTCCTCTCTGTGGAGGTGGGAGTTGGGTTACTACAGTACTGTTGCCGTAGCGTCAGTGAGAGCAGGCACCAGACATGATGATGAAGCACTTTCTCCCTGTGCCACGTGTTCACTTCTGATTGGACGTGCTCGTTTGGACTGTTTAAGCTCTGACTTTTTTGGACAGTTGTGGGGTTTTTTTACACCCAGAGTTCCATGGAAGGAGCTAGTGAGGTTGTTATTGTGCAATGTGCTAATGTTCTTTCTGTGTTTATTCAAGTGAGGCACGGAGGAAACAATAAAACGTGTTTACTTTAAGACTGCCTATGATTTGCAGATTTGCTTTTTAAGACAGAAGGCTTTGCCGTCAGATTGACCTTGACACACTATCTGGTGTGTGTGTGTGTGTGTGTGGGTGGTGGGGAGTGGAGGCCTGTGGGCTGTGCTGCTCACATTAGATGCTTAGTTAACTTAAGAGCAGCAGTTGGACCTTCGCCTGTGAGCTTTTTTTTTGTCTTCTGTGTGATTTTGACCAGATTTTGGCTGGCTGGCTGTGTTTTTGTCATTGTTTAAAAAAAAAAAAAAGATTGGCAAGGAAGCAGGGTACAGATTTACACACACATGCAAATCTCTCTCTCTCCCTCCCTCCCTCCCTCTCTCTCTCTCTCTCTCACTGTGTATCTCTTTCTTTCTTTCTCTCTCTCATTCCTGCACACTCACTGTGGAATTTTATGTTTTCATCCTTCTTTTTTGACCAGGCCTGTCAATCAAACAGACCTCACTACATGCTGCTGCAGCTGCAAACATAACAGGGTTCAGATTCCACGCATACCCCAAAGTACAAACTCTGGGACACACACACTAACACACACACACACACACACACATCCAGGGCACAAACATGCACACACAAACACACACACACACACACATCCAGAGCACAAACATGCACACACACACACTCTCACACACACACACACACACACACACACACACACACACACACACACACACACACACACACACACACACACACACACACACACACACACACACACATCCAGGGCACAAACATGCACACACACTCACACATCCAGGGCACAAACATGCATACACATATCCAGGGCACAAACGTACACACACACACATATCCAAGGCACACACACACACACACACACACACATCTGCAGTCTGACACACACATATCACATATCCAGGGCACACACACATACTCTACACATTCAATAGGATTATGAGACTCTTGGCAGTGGAATTGAAAGCAACAACAAACGAATCCATTCCAAATTTGATTTGAGTCTCCTCTCGTCTGGCGGCTGGCTTGGAAAACAACTGCCGATTGAAAAGCGCGGCCATCAATTGATACTCTCAAAAGGCAGCAGAATTGAGTCCCTCCCTAAACCAAATAAAGGCTTGAGACAGGACACCTCCGCCAACCATTTCAGGGCTTAAGCTCACTTTCTTGGTCATGAATGGCGGAGGGATCCTCTGGGTGTGTGATATTAGGCCATTCACAACAGCGTTGAGCTGAGCGGCGGCCATGTTGACGGCTATAATAGTCGAGAGTGTGGGGGCAGTGGCCACCAAGCCTCTTCATCTATGTGTTTACTGGGAGAGTCCTCTCCATTTAAGCTCATCATCCCCTTGGACGGGCCTGCACACTGCCTGCCTCGGTCTTAGCCACAGTCCCTCATAGACATGGTGTGACAGGGGAGAGTTGGGTGTTATGAATGCAAGAGACCGCTTTGGTCAATGCAAATCTCTCCTTTCTCTTTCTCTCTTTCTCTTTCATTCTTCTCTCTTGCTCTTGCTCTTGCTCTCGCTCTCTCTTTCTCTCTCTCTCTCTCTCTCTCTCTCTCTCTCTCTCTCTCTCTCTCTCTCGCTCTCTTGCATGACCAGAGTCAGGGCCAGGCCTGGGTGGCCAGCACAGCTGCACTGCAGCAAGGGACCGTCCAGACAATACATCACCACTGTGTCTCTAAATGTCAGCGACGAGGATGGTGGACAACAAACAAAGCCACAGAGTTTGTGCTCTTTTCTGCTGTTGATGCACCAGCCACGGGAAAAGGTCACTGGTTTACTTTTCTAACTTTATCTGGAGGCGTCTGACTCCAACAGGTTGAGGTGCATGATTCACAGTACCTTCAAAAAACACCTTTTCAAAGGTATGTTGGTGTACACTATGTTAGGGTTTGTGATGCATGCTCAACTTTGCTAAATACTTAGCAATTAGCAAATGCATCAGTTGGCTAACTAGCAATGCTTGTATCAATGCTAGCTGTGCTGTTGTTGTTTAGCTCTTTAGGTCTCTAAAATGCTTCTTCAGGCTTGCATTGTCACCGCATTCAGACACGCTACACCAAGTGAACCCTCCTCCAGCTGCCTTTGTTAATAGGCTGGCCATTAATGACCGTCATTCGAGTCCTTGCTCACCGCCACCCGCTCAGCTGCAGAGAGCTCCTCCCGTAAAAAAAGAACGCCAGCGTTCGCCCTGGACGGGAGGATCAGGTGTCGTTTGGCCTCGGGTCAGGGATGCCGCGGTGCACACATCCTGGTGCTAGGAGCGCTCATCCTCCCGCTCAAGGCTGCCCAGCGCTCCTCTTCCTCTTCCAGGAACAGACTCGCCTGGGCTGGGCAGGGCAGCTCTGCTCTTCGCGCTCCCCGGCAGCTCTGAGAGTGGACGCGTGGCCTGAGTTTGTGTGGGCAAGAGGGAGAGTGGCCATTCATGCCTGTGATGTGACGGAGCTCAGTGGAGTGAATGAGTGAGTGAGTGAGTGAATGAGTGAATGAGTGGGTTCTCTTCTCTTCAGGGGCTCGGCTCATCTGGACTGCACAGCGTTCACTCAGCACGACATGTCAGCAGCGCTTCCTGTACAGAGTTGCCAAGGCTGAGCACAGTACACACACACACACAGACAGACACACACAAAAACACAGACATACACACACCCAGTGGATGTCTGATTTCAACACCACAGCTGTGGCGATGGTTCGCTGTCTCCCTGTAATCTTCTCTCTTATCTTTCTATGTGTCTTTCTCACTTTCTCTCTCCTTATGCCTCTCTCTTATCTCTTATCTCTATCTCTTTTTATGTTGTTTCACTCTTTCTCACTTTCTCTCTCCTTATGCCTCTCTCTTATCCTTCTCTCTCATCCTTGTATATATTTCTACTTAACTCTTTTTTTCTCTCTCTCTCTCCCTCCATCTCTCTCTCTTTCTTGAATTTCCCCTTGGGGATCAATAAAGTATCCATCTATCTATCTATCTATCTTTCTTTCTTTCTCTCTCTCTCTCCCTCCAGCACGCTCTCTCTTTCTCTCTCTCTCTTTCTTTCTCTCTCTCTCTCTCCATCCAGCACGGCCTCTCTCACTCTCTCTCTCTCTCTTTCTCTCCCTCTCTCCCTCTCTCTGCTCTTAAAGAGAGGGAGAGTGCTGGGCCTCCAGCTGCCATCAGACAGCGCACGCACATCGCAGCACTCAGTCTCCAGGGAAACGCGCTCTCCCGCTCCCCCTGTGCAAATTGCCGACTTGAGGACGTGCTCAGACAAATTTCCCAAAGTGCCCCGTCTCTGGAGCTGTCACTGACATCCCCTGCTCGGTTGCCAAGGCCGACGTGGGATTTTAAAAACGAATAAATAAATAAATAAAAGCTGTTTTGCTATCAGAGACGGTGCTTGCGAGCAGGTGTTGCCGTGCCACTGGCTGTGTGAAGGACCCAGTGGAGTGGCAGTGAGGAGAGAGTGTGCCGCGCAGTGGACAGTGCTAGTGGTCAGCGTGGCACCTGACCCTGGCTGCAGTGTCCGCAGGAAATGGGGCAGAATGTGGGCACCGGGTCACGCACGGCCTTTGGTGGGCAAAGAGCATCAGACCCCGCATGGCTGCGCTCGGCTGCTGCCGGCTGCTGACCGTTGGGCTCGTCAGGGCCGGTGTCGTGCCAACGCTCGCCAGGCTGACGACGTGTTGGCCCGCATCAGTCAGCAGCCTGCTCTCACGGCCCTGAGGTTTCCTGAGTTCAGTTACGGCTGTAACGCTCGGCCATCTACTGATAAGCGCCTCGCTCATCTCGCTGTGGCGCATGAAAAACAGTTCCGGCTACGCTACGACTACGCGGCTATGATCACACATTATCTGTTCTGGGATCAGTTTTGGTTGATCGGAGGCTTTAAAAACAACATGACGTGAGGGGAGGGAGACTCCCCAACTGTAAAGCAGACTGCAACTGTAAAGCAGACCAGCCTTTACAAGCACAGGCGCCACAACACAGGGAGGGGTGCAGATCAGAGGCCGGGCGCAAAGCTGCTCCGACCCCCCCTCCCCCCCCCCTCGCCATCTGAGGGGGATTACCTGCATTTCCTGAGGGATTTACCTGCAGTCAGCCAGGCACACCTGTGGTTACAGATGACTGGCCTCGTGGGAACATGCCGAGTCTTGGCTACCTGTGCAGGAGGGCGATGGGAGAATCCTCCCGGTGATCAGCGCAGGCTGTGTTGTGTTGTGTGTAGTCGGCTCTCCAGCTCTGCAGAGCCTGAGAGAGCAAGCGTGGGTGGGGGGGATAGACTCGCTTACTGTGTGTCTGCGTGCGTGTGTGTGCGTGTGTGTATGTATGTGCTTTGTGTGTGAGTGTGTGTGTGTGTCGGACAAGGCGTGAGAGGAGAAACTGTTGCTCTTGTCTCTGTAACACTGCATGCAGTTAACCCCAGCATCTAGCCCCATGGTGTGTCGTTCCCACAGATTCCCGTCCATCTCCCGTGGTTTCCCCTCTCCCTCCGGGCAAATACACACACATTCTGACGCGCTCAACTGCTCCGAGTGTTTGCGCTGAAGCCACACCGACCCCCACGTCTCCGAAGCGGACCGTGGAAGGGGTGAGAAAGTTCCTTCCCTCGTCCACTCCAACCCCCCCCCCCCCCCCCCCCCCCCTCGTGTCCAGGCCGCTCTCAGACAGCGTGGAGACTTGGGTCAGGCCAGTTCCCTGACAGGCTGGCCGTTGCTGTTAATGGCCCCTACAGTTGAGCCTTGTTTGTTTTTGCTGCCTCCTCCCTCCCTCCCTCCCTCCCGCTGACTGGAGCTGTTCTGGGGAGAGTCGTGTGGAAACTGGTGTGAGATGTGAAATGCGCTGTGTGCTGGGGCTGCTTAGGGTGACTGGCTAGGGTAAACACTGTACTGCACTTTTACACAGCCAACCAAGGATACATTACCATGGCAACAAGCATGGAACTGGCAAAATAGAGGCGTGTGTGTGTGTGTGTGTGCTGTATATGTACGCCTCTCTCTCTTTTTCTTTCTCTTTTTCTCTCTTTTCCTTTCCCCTCTTTCTCTCTCTTTCTCTTCTCTCCCTCTCTCCCTGTCTCCCTCTACCCCTTTCCCTCCCTCTCTCTTTCTCTCTCTCTCTTCCTTTCCCTCTCTCTTTCTCTGTCTCTCTCTCTCTCTCTCTCCTCGATGATACTTTGTCTCTCCTATACGCCCCCACTCTCCAGTCCTGTCTCCGCCGGTTCTACCCAACGAGAGGGAAAGGGACCGAGCAGCATCATCATCATTAATTAGTGCGGCTCTAGTTGCAGAGACGTGAGCAGAATCAAAGGCTTTCTGTTTACCCCCGCGCTGCTATTCTCAGCAGAGAAAAGTTAGTGTTTTTCTGCGGGAGCCCTGGAGAGACGGGCCTCTCCCCCAACCACCTACTGCACTGCAGCCCCCTGTGGAGTCAGAGGGGAGCCTCTCACCTTGCCTGGCCAACTTCTCCTTTTTGTCTCTCGCTCTCTCTCTCTTTTGTCTCTCTCTCTTTCTTTCTTTTTCTGCTTCACTCTCTCTCCCTCACACATACACATACTTCTCTCTCTCCCTGCCTCTCTTTCTCTCTCTCTCTCTCTCTCTCTCTCTCTCTCTCTCTCTCTCTTTCTCTGTTTTTTTCTCTCACACATGCAATTTACAATTTTCTCTGTCTCTCTTTATCTCTGTCTCTCCCTCCCTCTCCCTCTCTCTTTCTTTCTCTCTATCTCCGTTTCTCTCTCTCTCTCTCTCTCTCTGCTGCAACAAGAGGCCGTCTCCAGGCAGGGACAGAGCGCAGAGTCATTCCTGCTTAGTCATTCAGGCCCCTGTGGCCCTGTGTGTGTGTGTGTGTGTGTGTGTGTGTGTGTGTGATGGGTGTGTGGGGTGGAATAGATCCAGCTTTAAAGAGCCTTGTCAGAACAAGCCGCATGGTGCTCATGGGCAGCAGTGAGATGCTGTTCACCAGTTCCTCATGTAAAGCCATCGTGGCAGCTCCTCTCATAGCGCTCGAGCTCTTGCTGCAGTACACAGAAGGTTCTAGAAGCAGGTGGTGTTTCCTGGCCAGACCTGGGCCAGACCCGGGCCAGAGCCTCCTGGTCGTCTGGCAGAATGAAAGTGTCTGTTGAGTTCGCCTGGGGACACGTCCCTTAAGGCCCTGTCTGGTTGGAGGACTGAGGTGTGATTCAGGCTGGCACCTCTTATCTCACACACTCTCTCCACCCACGCACACACACGCACACACACACACACACACACACACACACACACACACACACACACACAGTCTCACACCTGTCCAGAATTTAATGAACACCTTCCACCTTGTCCACCAGAGGCTGAACAACAAACAATATCTAAACCCCAGTGCTCTCTTGCATGCTGGAGAGGATGCATGTTGATCCTTTGTGGCCACAGCACTGTAAACTGTGCGTCAGAGCCCCACACACACGGGCTGTGTTTGTTTGGGTTGCTAACTCCCTCTAAGTGCAGCATCTCAGGCAGTCTGTCAGTCACAGTCATGGGTTTGCAGTCAAAACAGAGCTTCTTCCGTCATTCATTTGTCATGATGTCAAGGCCAGGATGACACCACATCAGCAGCATCCACACAGCGCTCACTCTCATGGCTACAATACCTCACGCTCGTGTCTGAAATTATAACATTTGCCCTTGTCTAGTCCCCGAGGAGCATAGAACATATCTAGTCCCTGATGAGCATAGAACACATACAGTAGAACTCATCCAGTCCCTGAGGAACATAGAACTCATCTAGTCCTCAACATCTAGTCCCTGAGGAACATAGAACTCAGGGACTAGATGAGTTCTATGTGTTCTATGCTCATCATAGAACACATAGAACTCATCTAGTCCCTGAGGAACAGAGAACTCATCTAGTCCCCGAGGAACATAGATCTCCTCTAGTCCCTGAGGAACATAGAACCTAGACTGCCACTAACCCTGCTGTCTCTCTGTTCTCTCTGTCTCTTTGCAGATCCAAGATGGACGAAGCCGAGAAGTACCAGCAGCGTGTGCAGGCCATCGCGGTAAGTAGCCTCCGCCATCACACACTCGCTGCTCCGCCATGTCTGCACCTCGGAGTCACCGCTGGCTTATATCAGTGCGCTCTGTTTTAGCAGCAGGGAGTCTATGAGTGTGAGAGTCTATGAGCCTGATTGGTTGAGGCAGCGGCGCCACAGATAGCATTAGCATCAGTGTGTGAGGGAGAGGAGTGAGGGGGTGTGATGGGCTCAGCTCACTGGGACTGCCGGCGAACGCACAGGCCTGTCATGTTGGGTTGGGGAAACGCTTTCAGATGCACTGACACCCCACACACACACACACACACACACACACACACACACACACACAAACACTTATGCTCTCTTTCGCTATATAACATGCACGCTCACACAAGCGCTCACGCTCACATCCATAACACACCCACAAACACACACACAACATGCTCTAACTATCTATATATATATGTGTGTGTGTGGATGTATTGGTGCATATTATATAGACACACACATAACATGCACGCACACATGTACATACACACACACACACACACACACACACACACACACACACACACACACTGTACGTACATACACATACACACACACAACATGTTCTAACATGTCATTTCCAGACACACATCTGGTGCTACCCACTCCACCAACGTGCACACACATGCAGTGATGAGGACGAGCTCCACTCCGCTCCATTCCCTGTGCCGTGTGTGATTGGCAGGCGGGAGAATGGGCCCTTTGATCGGCTGATCTGCAGCAGACCTCTCAGTGGCTCCGCACGCCCGCTCCGGAGCGCCACATCTTACGCCAGCTGTGGCGGAGCCCGATTAGTCTCGGCGAGGGGGGCGGGGGGGTGGTGGGGGGACGCTCGCTCGCTCGCCTTTCTTCTGCGCGGGGGTTCCGTGGCTTATGTTGTCAGCGCTCAGGGGTGCGTGCCTGGGACTGCCGCATCAGCAGCTGCTGTTGTGGGATTTCCGCTGAAGAAGCAGCCCGCCGTCGTGTCCAGCAAATCCCTGGTCAGCCGCCATCGCGTCCAGTAAATCCCTGGTCAGCGCGTTGCCCAGTAGCCAACATGCTACTCAACACGCAGCTGCTACACGATCAGCTTTGTTTGGTGGTTTGTGGAAAACTCTGCTGTTTTCGTTCTGCATATTTTTGCACTCCGTTTCATCATGTGTCGGGGTGGGAGAGCCTGCTGTGCTACCTGGGCAAGCGTGGGCTATTGCGCTAAACACAACCTCTTCATCATCTCTCTCATCAGAGACGTCTCCGTCTTTTAGTTTTGCCGTTAACTTTCGCCTCCTGCGGGGATCGTTTCTCAGCCTTCGATTCTTGAAAGTTGTTTTTCTCCTAAATCTCAAGAAGAGCTTTCTCAACAGTGTCTTAATTCTGCACCGGTGTAATCGTCGCTACCTGACTAGCCTGCTGTATGAAGTAGCGCTTCGTTTACACCCAGCTGCCGTGCTGAGACGTGGCCATAGAGGTGCCAGTGGGATGAATGTGGGTGTTGCCAGGGGATTCTTAATCTGCTCCTGAAAGCTATTAATTATATGAAACTGAGCACGCTCACTCACTCACACGCACATACACACACACACATACACACACACACACACACACGCACGCACACACGCACGCACCGAGGTCCAGTCCCATGGAAACTCCGCTGTGCTGTGCAGCCTCTGAATAATTTAGTGTGTATACAGAGCGCTGAGCCAGGACCTCCCTTAGTTTGGTAAACCAACACCAGAGACCAGAGATCCCTGACTGCCCAGCACACTGCCAGAGATTCCTCTCCAGCCTCACACCACCCACACCACCCTCACACTCTCCACCAGCCACCACCCGCATACTCATCACCTTCACACATTTCAACCTCCACCACCCTCACACTGTTAAGCCTCCACCACCCTCACACTCTTCCTCTCCACTTCTCAGCCTCCACCACCCTCTCCCTCACCCTCCTCAGCACCACACCACACCGCACCGCACCGCACCGCACCACACCGCACCGCACCGCACCACACCACACCGCACCGCACCACACCACACCACACCGCACCACACCACACCACACCGCACCACACCACACCGCACCGCACCATACCACACCGCACCGCACCACACCACACTCTCCAGGCCCCCAGACCATGACTCTGCTGATGAAAATGATGATGCAGCTGTGTAGGAGAGTGCCATTAGATTCAGACAGCAGCCAAGAATACAGTGCAATGATATCACCGCCACATACTTCAAAACTTCACCGTTTGTTAGTGAATGTCTAAGTATAGTGCAGCACGCTGCTGAGAGCTTTTGTTCTTCTGTTGTTGACGTCCTCCGCTGTCTGATTCTCTCTCTCTTTGTGTGTGTGTGTGTGTGCGTGTGTGTGTGTGTGCGTGTGTGTGTGTGTGTGTGTGTGCGCGTGTGTGCCTGCAGGAGAAGCGGCGTCTGCAGGAGGAGCAGGAGCGGGTCAAGAGGGAGATGGAGGACGAGAGGATCCGACTGCAGCAAATGAAGGTGGGGCCCTCGTGACCTTTGACCTCCGAATAGGCGCGGCCCCGTCAACGCCACTGACGCTAGGGGTGCCTCTCATTTGGTCTTTTATACATCCTCCCTTCCTTCCTCGATCCTCGTCCTCACTGATCTACATAAAGAACGATGGGGCGGCAACAGTGGGACAGTCTATCCAGTGTTAGTTATAGATCAGTGGGAACGAGCCTGGAGGATCGAGGAGCGAGTTTGAGAAGCACCCAGTGTTGTAGTCAAGTCACTATGCCTCGAGTCCGAGTCCAGGTTTGAGTCTCCAGTGTCCGAGTCCGAGTCAAGTCCAAGTCATTAAAAAAAAAATTCGAGTCGAGTCCACTACTCATCCGAGTCAAGTCCGAGTCGAGTCACTATTGATTCAAGTGGAGTACTTTTTGGTCAAGTCGCGTCCAAGTTCCGCACTAGAGTAAGCATAGCCTATAAGGTTTTAAACTAAAAACAAAAAAAAGTCCTAATGGCGGACGCTATGAACTTTCATACAGGGGCGTCTGCAGGAATAAATGGTAAGCAAACTGTAAACACAAAACTCATGGGCAAAGTCGAGTCTTCATCTCAATTTTTGAGTCTGAATGCTTTGAATGTCCGAGTCCGAGTCCGAGTCCGAGTCATTCAGTGCTCGAGTCCAAGTCAAGTCACGAGTCTCTAAATTTAGCTAATGACTCGGACTCGAGTCCGAGTCCTGGACTCGAGTACTACAACACTGGAGGCACCCTAAGAGCAGGGCCCAGAACACATGCAAAAGTGCTGCCAAGAGATTTGTTCTCGTCGTGGAGGTGCGAAGCTCTCTCATGAATGGCTGTATGGCGGCCATATGTTGCACATGGCTGCTACCTGCATATGTCATATGAGCTGCCAACGCCAGTTCTGAAACACTCTGCACCTCAGGGCCTCATATTTCAGCATGACTCTGCACTATTCATGCACACAAACGCCCTACAGTGTGCACACAAGCACATTTGCACCCGTGCATGCATGGCCCTGTACACACATGCACACACAAACACACACACACACACCACAACTCACACACACTCTCTCACACTTAAGTGGAACGGTGTGAACACGACTTTAAGTGTGAAAGCACATTTGCAGCCATGCATGCACGTCCCTGTACACACATGCAAACATCAACACAAACACACACGCCACACACACACTCCCTCATGCTCTCACACTTAAGTCGTGTTCACGGCGTTCCACTCCGACGCTACGTGCGCGCTGGCTGAGATCCACCCTTCCTGAAGGCAGCGGCGAGGCAGCCGAGGCTGCTGGAGATTGTTCTGCCTCCCGCGTGAAGGGCTTTTTCATGTGAGACTGTTTACATGCGCGCCTCAGAGGGCCACTCTCCCCTATTGTTCCTAATCCGCTCGCAGATTGCCATCCTTCACTTCCTACTGCTGCTGATGTGTGTGTGTGTGTGTGTGTGTGTGTGTGTGTGTGTGTGTGTGTGTGTGTGTGTGTGTATGTGTGTATTTGTGTGTGTACACACTGCTGTGTGTACGCGCCTGCTAAAACCCACCGCGGCTCCTCCAAAAGAAACTCTGTAAGTCCTCTTTTGTGTGTTTGTGTGTGTGTGTGTGTGTGTGTGTGTGTGAAAGCAGGAATAATCGAGCAGATGGGGGACTGGGGTAGGTCTCGTCCTCCAATCAATATCACCTCAGGGCTTATTTATCTGTTTTTTCCTCTGGCTTCATCATGGCCTCTGTTCAAAGCGCGGTTGTCATTGCTTGGTAACTGTTGAAGCAGAATGTGGACATGAGGAACAGAACAAACAGAATGGGATAAATATAACAAAGACATGGGTGAGGGCTTAATGAATGAATCATGTGTTGCCATGGCACCTGAGTAGGGCCGTAACCGTGCGGTTTGTTGCAGCTTTTCCTGAGTGCTGAGCACTTCCTGTTCTGAGCCCTGCACACAGGCAGTGGGCTGGCTGGCTCGGGTGGGGGGGTGGGGGGGGGACTTCACGCTCGCCCGCAGAAAACAGATAGCGTTCAGACTTACCACTCCAGAAAAGAGCGCTCTTGTGTTAAGTGCTCTCCGTGGCTGGGCCTGGGCGCTGCACAACAGAGGCCATTGAGTTAGGCTGCTGACCTTCAAGCTATAATCTTTGATAAACTGTACAAACTTCCTCCAGGCCGCCGCGGCGGTGGTCAAGGAGACTCAGCGCTGGGCAGTGGATCCCCGGGGGGTTGGGGTGGGCGAGGGGGAGGGGGGGGGGGGAGGTGCACCTGGGGGCAAGTCATCAGATTTGAGCCTGTGGCAGTAAAAGTGCCTACAGCACTGCAGACAGAGAGCAGACGCAGCCCAGGTAATTTACGGTGCTGTACGGGCGACCACAGGTGACCCGGCACCGCTGGAGTCGAGGTGATTCATCAGAGTGGACGTCCTGGTCTGTTGGCATTCTTCCCCCTCCGCTCCCCGTCCAGCCCCCGTGGCTCTCTCTGTTGTTGAGAGCCATTCGTCTCTCCTCTCTCGCCCGGTTTGTCTCCCCCGCGCATCGGACTGTGGCGTCTGGCTGACAGCCGGATGCTGCCGCTGCTGAAGGCTGCGCCAGTGACGTGTGATTGACAGAACTGTGGCTGCAGCACAACAACAACAACAACAACAACAAACGAGCCTTCCGCCGCAGCGTGGGACGCGTCTGATCAGCGAGGTGGAGGGTGAGGGTGGGAGACGGAAAAACAAAGTGAGCACGGAGGCACGAGAGGAGGGCGGGCGCGGAGAAAGAAGTGCAGAGTTAAAGAGAGGAAAAGGAGAAGAGAGAGTGAAACCGAGAGAGTGAAAGAGAGCCAGTGAGAGCAGCACCCTGTGAAAGGCCCTGAGCCATACAGGAAGGAAGTGCTCGCCATGTATTTCCTGGCTGGACTAAGGGTGAGAGAGAGAGAGAGAGAAGGGAGGAGAGAGAGAGAGAGAAAGGGAGAGAGAGATAGAGAGAAGGGTGGAGAGAGAGAGGCAGAGAGAAAGAGAGAGGAAGGAGAGAGAGAGAGGGGCCTGTTTGAGTTGGAGCTGAGTGCAGGACGTGAGAGGGTGGCCTGCCTGTTTGTTTTGGATGAAAGGAGAAGGGTGCACTGTGACTGCTGGGCTACGGCCCGTAAGTGGAACCAGTCGGAGAGGAGAGGAGAGGAGAGGAGAGGAGAGGAGAGGAGAGGAGAGGAGAGGAGAGGAGAGGAGAGGAGAGGAGAGGAGAGGAGAGGAGAGCATTCTGATGGTGGCAGAGAGGGAGAGATGAGGAGATGATCTTGATCTTGATGTTGCAGCCTCTACCTGTGGTTGTTTGAGCATACAGTATGTGACCCTGCAAAGCGAAACCAGTCGTTTCGGTAAAATTTACAAAATTAAGTCATTGTGCTCAGGTGAACGGCCATAAACTAAGCTTTCCAACGATATGTATATCGAGGGTATTACACAAACTATCGCTAAGATAACCGCATCCAAAGTTTGTTCTCCTGTCACGATATGCCAGAAGAGAAGAAAAGCACCTTTGGTGCTTTGGTTGTGCGTGGACAACGGGAATGACTGGAAATGTGTTGAATCTTCGCTGGGTTTAACAGTCAAGACGTATGTTTTTCCGTGAAATTAGTTCAGGATATGAAACTGTAGACTGTATACTGTCGAACAAACGGAAGTTTGTTTATTGTGGATTTTCTCAAAATAACGTTGTGCGCAAAGCGCCTGATTTCACTTTGAAGAGTCACATATCAAGACTCAAGTGGTTCAGGACATGTGTGGCCATATGTCAGTGTCTCTTTGTGACAGTGCGCATTCCACATCCCTCAAATTTGACTCCTTAAACTGACTTTATTCTAGACACTTAGCACCTTCCTGCTGTGAAATGTTTTGCCACTTCTAAGAATCTAACGTCATCATTGTTTCATTATCACATCTCCCTCTCTCCCTCCCTCTCTCTCTCTCTCTCTCTCTCTCTCTCTCTCTCTCTCTCTCTCTCTCTCTCTCGCTCGCTCGCTCGCTCGCTCTCTCTCTCTCTCTCCCCAACAGAGGAAGTCTCTAAGAGACCAGTGGTTGATGGAGGGTCCTCCCTTGTCTCCAGACAGCGCAGGTCCTCGTTCCCCTCTGTGGGGACAACAAGCCCAGGAGATTGAGCAGAACCTCGACAGGTAACGGCCACACTGCTCCCCACACCAGCCCATCAACTAGGGGGCGCTGTGGTGCAACTGGACACCACACCCATACCACATAGACCTCTGAAGTTCGCCTACAAAAAAGCTGCCATCTTTGAGATTCGGTATCTGGCGATTTTTCCTATGGGAAAATAACATGGGGATTTTGAATTATCGCACCTGTTAAACTCTCGCGGGGACGATATAGTCTTAAATAAAGACGTTTTCCTGAACACACTTTTGTCCTCTGCCTTCTTGTGCATACTGTGATCTCCGGTACGTGAAGTCGGCACACTTTGATTTTTGCTACCCCAGAGCTAACTGGCTAACTAACTTAATGGCAAGTTGCATTGCAAGTTAGCTCTGGGGTAGCGAAAATCAAAGTCTGCCGTCTTCGCGTACCAGAGATCACATATTCCTCTCGAAGGCAGAGGACAAAAGTGTGTTCAGGAAAACACCTGAATTTCCGATTTTGTCATCCCCGCGAGAGTTTAACAGGTGTGATAATTCCAAATCCCCATGTTAATTTCCCATAGGAAAAATCGTCAGATACCGTAACTCCAAATATGGGCAAAGATGGTAGCTTTTTTGTAGGCGAACTTCAGAGGTCTATTCAGGTTCCGTGCCCACAGCGATCCGGGTCATTTCCCAATCCCACCTGATCCCACCTGTCACTCCCTGTCCTATCTGATTAGAGACATAATAAGAGACCCCCCCCCCCCCCCCCCAAAAAAAAAGCAATGTTTAAAAATGATGAACTTGGATGAAGATTGCACCTTGACGCTTGATGTCTGTTAACGCCCCCATATCAGCTGATTGGATTGATGTCAGGTATGAAGTAGGCCTGACTGGTTTCTACAAGACTAAGGGTTGAATCTGTGTTTCTGTATGCCATGTGCGTCATCTCTCTCCCTAACTAAAAATGATGAACTAGCAGAAAGATGGAAGAAGATGGAGTGATTGGTGTTTGAGAATGCAGCCTGGATGCTCCCTGCTGCGGCCCCTCCATGGCCACTGTGTGGAGGGGGATAAGGAACTCGGCTCCTGGTGTTGTGTGGAGGGTGTGAGTGAGAGGAACTCGGCTCCTGGTGTTGTGTGGAGGGTGTGAGTGTGAGAGAACTCTGCTCCTGGTGTTGTGTGGAGGGTGTGAGATAACTCAGCTCCTGGTGTTGTGTGGAGGGTGTGAGTGAGAGGAACTCGGCTCCTGGTGTTGTGTGGAGGGTGTGAGTGTGAGATAACTCAGCTCCTGGTGTTGTGTGGAGGGTGAGAGTGTGAGATAACTCAGCTCCTGGTGTTGTGTGGAGGGTGTGAGTGTGAGATAACTCAGCTCCTGGTGTTGTGTGGAGGGTGTGAGATAACTCGGCTCCTGGTGTTGTGTGGAGGGTGTGAGATAACTCAGCTCCTGGTGTTGTGTGGAGGGTGTGAGATAACTCAGCTCCTGGTGTTGTGTGGAGGGTGTGAGTGTGAGATAACTCAGCTCCTGGTGTTGTGTGCAGGGTGTGAGTGAGAGGAACTCTGCTCCTGGTGTTGTGTGCAGGGTGTGAGTGAGATAACTCAGCTCCTGGTGTTGTGTGGAGGGTGTGAATGAGAGATAACTCCGCTCCTGGTGTTGTGTGGAGGGTGTGAGTGAGAGGAACTCGGCTCCTGGTGTTGTGTGGAGGGTGTGAGTGTGAGATAACTCTGCTCCTGGTGTTGTGTGGAGGGTGTGAGTGAGAGATAACTCTGCTCCTGGTGTTGTGTGCCCGGGGGGGATGTACCTGCTCAGTGCACTGCACGACTTAGACAAATAGACTAATTAATTTGATTGTGAGTGCTTTGTTCTAAAGGCCTGTCTGCGCTGGTAATTGTGAGGTTGCTGTGCAATTAAATGGCCTCATCAGCCCGGCGGCGGTGGAGACGACACGCACGGCACACACTCCTCAAGTGGCTAACGTCCCAAGCGACCACCCTGGCTACACACCAGCACGTTTGAAATGCTGTGATCCATACAGTATGTGTTTAATTAAGAAGTTTACTGAAGGGTCCGTCAGGGGAGGGATTAAAGGTGTGTGTGTGTGTGTGTGTGTCTGTGTGTGTCTCTGTATGTCTCTGTATGTCTGTGTGTGTGTGTGTGTGTGTGTGTGTGTGTGTGTGTGTGTGTGTGTCTGTGTGTGTCTCTGTGTTTGTGTTTGTGTCTGTGTGTCTGTTTCTGGTTCTGATTCTGTGTGTGTGTGTGTTTAGTTTGCAGGCAAAGACGGAGCGGTTGACAGAAGAGGTGGCGAAGCTGTCCGAGGATGATGGATTGGTGGCGTGTGTGAGTGACGGACTGGCACACGACAACAGCGAGGTGAGAAAGATGCCAGTCTGTGCCAGCTGCTGGCCCCATAGCGGGATGCCCAGTGTTCCTGGTGCTAAGTGGCACATTACTAGAAGTCTGTGGAATATAAATGTGACAAAAAGCACACCCTAACGTGAGGTGGGAAAAACAGACATTAATGCTTTTAATGTATGTGTGTGCGGTGTTGGAGGCAAATTACCACTCCATAACTAGAGTGCTTGGCATTTGAATGATTGCATAAAGTATTACAAGCAAGACCATGCAAGTGTAATTATGTCGGCGTGTAATTATTTCATTGGGATCTGCCACAGTCGTTTTACTGAGCCTCAACAGTTGCTCTGGTCTGCTTGCACACAGATTATTTATTAAGCCCTCTCTAGCCCTGTGTCTAATGCAACCAAATAAAATGGAACATGTCGTCCAGGATCAGTTCAACACTTCAATTGCTCAGTGCACCACTGAATCCTGCCAGGCCATTCTGTTGTGTTGACTCCCCCTTGTGGCTAATTCAACGTAATTAGGCAATAATGGGCTTGCTTGCAGAATGTAATTGTACTTGTTTACAACATCAAAAGCGCAGAACACCACTCCATAATGGATGAGTTCTTATTGAATACAACAGACATTTTTGGAATTAACCATGAGAGGCGTCCAAGTGAACCAATGCTTGATGAGCTCTTAACCGTGTGTGTGGGTTGGAGTCGCACAGCAGGCCTGCATGCAGTTAGGGATCAGTGGTGAGGGTGGGAATTAGAGCCAGTGAATGACTCCCATGACAAAGGCAGGGAACGCAGCATCATCATATCTCGTGCCGCCAACCATAAGGGACAGTTGTTCCATAAGGGACAGTCCTCACCTTGTCCACGCCAGTGTCCTGTTCTCGTGTCTGAGCGTTCTGTGTGAAGGCCCTGACCAGGCTCCTGTGCTCTGAGTAAGACTCTGATGCCCCTCTGTCTCTCTCTTCCCCCCCGTTAGGGTGCCCGCATCGCGGAGGACGGCAGGACAGGTGAGTGCGCGCCATCTGTCACACACCTGTTTTACCTGGTGCCATCTGCTGTCCCCTGACACACACCACTGAGGGAGGACATGATCAGTCTGAGACCTGTTGAACATCGGCGGCGTCTCGTCGCTAGCGTTCCAACTGTTATTCTAATTAGCGTAATGGGCCGGATCTCCATAACGGGGCGGCTGGAGCCTGGTGTGGGTTCTGATGTAATATTTGGGATTGACTGTGCTAAGATGATTAATTCATGTTCCTTTTCTTCAAAGAAGAGCCCGTCGCTAAGGAGCCGCTTTTACAGAACGGACAAGGAAACGGAACAAGTGAGAGAGCTTTTTGTCTTAGCAGACCTCTTGTTCTTACTGTGTAGACACTCTTCCCTTATTTCATCATTCCAATGTTCTCTGTGAATATGTTTCTTACTGTAATGACCTCTCTTTATCTCCCCTCTCTCTGGCTGTCTCTCTGGTCTTCCTCTGCTCTAATTGTGTTTCTTCTCTCACTGCGTTAAGTGTTTCATTTATTTGTAAAGATTGGTTAATGTTTATTTATTATGTTAATATTCAGCCAGTTTCATTATGGCTACTTGATTGATTTGCTATATCACCGAGTGGTATCCAAAGTCCAGACAGAGGCCTTGGCACTTGGTTCTTAAACCCAATTCACACCAAAGATTCCCGACGCGACGAGACTGAGTTGCAGCGGTGTGAATTATAAGTTGCACGTAGTTGCAAGCCGTCGCAAGCCGTCGCAGAGCATTAAACACATTGAGTCGCAGTCGCAAGGTTTTAGAATGTCGCGGCTCGTCTCGTCTCGTCGGGAATCTTTGGTCTGAACCCTACTTTACAGGAGAACCACGGGAGGAACCATGTGTGAAGAACTCCCACTATCCATATTGGGCATGTTCTAAATGGCCTCCGCTTGACTTTGGACCCTTGACTTTGTTTACAAAGTGAAAATGAATTGCAGTAAAGCCACAAAAGATACCATGTTATGTAATCAGTTTTACTTCAGGATTAGCATATGTGTTACAGTATGCATTTGTTACTGTATCATATTCAGTGGCACCTGCTAGTTGTAATACATGCAACAACCTGTCTGGCATGTTGTACCCTTTTCTTTTGTTGAGAGCTGTTCCTCTGTGTTTATGTCATTAAGTCATTATGGTGCTATAGTTCCTTATGAGTACACTATATTATGGTCATAGTGTGCACTCATTGTTTAGTTTAATGTGATGTTCCTCGCTCTTCTTTTGTGCCTGATAAGCACAAAATATTGTCTCCCTCACAGTGTGTTGTTCCTCTAGGAGAAGATTTCCTGTTTCAATAATAGTTTAATTTAGTGACTTGCTTAGCCTACTGTATATTTCATCACAGACTCCAGTCAACTTTGTTCAACCTCAGCTCAACTTCTGCTTCAGTTTAATTCAATTTCACATCCTCTGGACTTAGATAAACGTTCTCAATCCCTGTCCTCGGTCCACCGGTTACTCTCATGTCGGACTGAATAAGTGCATGCCGTGTTCTTTATTGCGCTTCAGATCTATTTGTAGAAGTGATAATGTTAGAGGTTGTGATATATTCTGGCAGGAGCACTTGAAGTTCAGAGAAAATGGCTCGCTGCAATTTCCAGTCAATTTCACACTCTCTCCCCTCTCTATTGATTTCTTTTTTTAGCGGAGGTGGGCGCCGAGGAGGATGGGAAGGCTACCACGGTCGCCCCGGCGATGGCTGAAGAGAAGGGTCCTAATGGCGAGGTGGCCGCAGACATGCCTGCTCCTGAGGCAGAGGCTGTGCAGCCTTCTACCGAGATCCAGAACACTCCAGAAGAAGCTGCCGTCATGGCAACGTCAGCGTCAGCATCTGCTGCAGAAGGAAGTGGCGCTCCGGAGGCGCCGCCCACCTCTAACGGCCCAATCAGCAAGCCAGGCGACGGGAACGGTGCGGTCACCATGACGTTCCTGGGCTTCAGCGATGCGGAGAAGGGTGAGGGAGCGAGCGCGGGAGTGGACGATGACGGAGGGGCCATCATGAGAGCGGAGAGAGTGATCATCGTGGACGAGGGAGAGGAGGCCGAGGTGGAGGCGGTGGTGGAGGTGGAGCCTGAGAGCCACACGGCAGCATCTGAACCCCCAGCGGCTGAGACCTCCGCTGCCCCACAGACCCAGGAGCCAGAGGCCACAGAGGCCACAGAGGCTGCAGCCCAGCCTGCCACAGAGGCCCCTACGGAGGCAGAGAAGCACGCGGAGGCAGAGGTCACGCAGCCGGCCGAGCCGAAAGCAGAGGCAGCGGAGGCAGGCGAGGTTGAGGAGAGAGGGGAGGACGGAGAGAGGCCCGGCGACGCCCAGACTGAGCCAGAGGCCGCGGAGGCCCCCGCTGATGAGGCGCAGCCCCAGCCCCTGCCCACAGAGGGCGCTGTGGCCAGCTCCGAGGTGCCGGTGTACTCCCCGGCCGTACTGACCACCGCCGCACCCGAAGACCAGAGCCAGCAGCCGGACGCCCAGGAGCTGAAGAGGGAGGACGGCGAAGAGGTCACTCTGGCCACTGACCCTGCTCCTGCCCCTGCCCCTGCGTCTGTCCCGGTCCCGAGTTCCCCGAGCCAGTTCCAGGAGGTTCCGCTGGACGACGGCGCCACCAAAGCCCCGCGTCCAGAGCCGCCGGCCGAGCAGGAGCCGCTGCTGACCTCCAAGACGGCCCCCCCGACGGACGCCGCCGCTCCACGACGAGCCGAGGGAGTGGACGCCCCCAAACAGAAGGCCTGCCAGTGCTGCTCCGTCATGTGAACCCCAGCACTCCCAACACCGCCCACACACACACACACACACACACACATTCTCTCACTCTCACACACACACACTCACACACGCACACATTCTCTCACTCTCACACACAAACACACACACTCACACACACACACACACACACAGTATCCATATCTCTCTTACTCCTCCGTTCTCTCATCTCACCCTGGCCATGTTATCAGGACTGTTATTCAAATGCCTTATCTGCTGCCGCTCTCTGCTCTGTGCTGAGCCCCAGGGGGCAGGACAGGACGGCCCACTAAAGGCCACCGCTCCAGCGCTCCACCGCTCCCCTCCCGCCGCCCCGAGGACGATTCCCTCCGCTCCTTTTGTTCTCCCCGCCGGCGCTGCCAGTCCAGTCGAGACGAGAGAGACCTGCTCTGGCGCGTCACTTGCTGACCGCCTCCTGTCAGAACTGCCCCTTCATCTCCCCTGAAGCCCTCCAGCTGGACTGCGCTCACTCACTCACTCACTCTCAAGTGCCCCCTGTCATCGCTCACAGCTGAGTTGGAGTTGAAGGTGATGTGCGTTGTGCCCAACAGACTACAGTACAGTCGGGCAGGAAGGGGAAATGATTGATTATGGTTTTGAAAGTGATTCTGGTGTCAGTGCTGGAGCGGTCAGTGCAGGTGTGTCTGTGGAGTTGCCCGTGTCCCTGTGCTGGACATGACTCTGTTGGCCTGGGTGGGGGGGGGGGGATACTGGAGGACTGAAACTGCCCCCCACCCCCCACAGAGATTGTGTGGACTTTCGTCACAGTCACTGTTGGGGGACTCTCCCTCTGAAGTGTGGCACTCGTGGCTTCAAAGATCTTCTCAACTGACCCCAACTGACCCCAACTGACCCTGACTCTGGAGACGCTGCAGTGCTGGAGCTGTTGTAACGGCACGCGAGCGCAATACTGGACATCACACACTGTGAAGGCAGAGATTTCCGCACGACTGTCCTGTCACTTCATGAGCCGTTTCATCCTGAAGCACAGTCCACTGCCCACAGGCCTGGACACTCTGATGTCCACTGCCCATGGGCCTGGACACTTGTAACCGTGAATTATTAGAGGGTCTAATGTGGGTTCCTTCAACTGGGCTGACACTACGGTGTTATACTGTACTTGGACACCACATGATGTTGTTTGATTCTGTTTTTTTGTTTTCTTTTTGATTTTAAAACTGAGAATATTTTAATTGTGTTGTCAAATGATTGCTTTGAATTGCACCAACTGGAGAGTAGAAGTTGTACTCCAAAGAATAAGGATTTCTTGCAGTGAGTGTTTATGTATAGCACCCAACCTAGACGAGGGAGTGGTGGCTTTTTATTGTATGGAATATTTGCTCAGCAATATACCTGTTGAATGAAAGAAAGTATGGGAATGTTACACAATATCGATGTATTGACTGCTTTGGCGACTGAGAAACATTGCGCAAGTGTGTGTATGCGTGTGTGTGTGCCTGTGTGTGCCTGTGTGTATTTTTTAAACATTGACCTTGTATCCACTTGTACAAATTGTAAAGTGTCGTCGTTTATCCTGATGTAACTACAAGTTGACAGCTATCACTGAAATAAGCATCAGCTTCTTCATTCATAATGTGATGGAGATGTCAAATGCAAGGTGAAAATATATATTTTTCGGTCATCATTCAGAACACTGTAATTGTGTGGCTTATTTTCTCTACCCTAGCACAACATGGATGAAAGTTGTAGGAAGCATTACTGAGTGTACCAGGTGACTCACACTGTAGGGGCGCCCAGCTAGCGAGATGTCTGCCGCATTGTTTTGGGGTGGAAAGCAGCTCAGGCTGCTGCGGATGCCAGAGATATGTGGGTCTGCTCAGAGGATTAGGGCCCAGAGCCCAGATTTCTACAGCGCCATTCAGCACAGGTTTATGTGCGAGACAAACCAACAGTGAATGTTTAATTGCATGCCTTGTGTGTATGGGCGGGGGAGTCGCCAGTGGGTGGGGTGAGAGTGAGAGCGTGTTAGGTGTGTGTGTGTGTGTGTGTGTGTGTGTGTGTGTGGGGCTAACCTGTATGCATTAGGAGAGGAGGGATTTAGAGTGTTGGAAGGCAGGTCGGGACTGCAGAAATACATCACCAGTACAGTGCGTTTATACGTGACTGACTAAAGTTCTGAACCCTCAGTTGTGAGCCAGAGAACCTCCAGTGCAGGTAAAGTGTGTGAAGTTTGATTTACTGCTATTACTTATTTACTGTCTGAAGTTCCACTGTACTTGTAGTCGCAGAGCTAGAGGTCTCCTATTGACCTCCATAATATTACGGTCCAGTAAGCTGGCCTAGTGTAAGTATGAGGTTTGCTAATATGTGTGTAAGCTTTAAACACAGACCAACATACTTTAAACATAGCGTTGAGTGTCCAGCTGTACAGGTGATCCACTACACCCAAAGTGTGTAGATCAGTTTAATGTTTGGCTCGAAATTGTAATTTATTGTGTTTAATTGTGTTCATTCACTTTATTCATTTATTACCACATATATGCATTCATGTGGTTAAATCAAATAATGCGGCATAGATCAAACCACAGACCTGTGAAAGTTAAAACAGGGGAATGCACTCTTGTCACTGGATGTGTCTTCAAGATGGATGAGTTGCTGTTAAACACAGTGATTTAAATACACCCCACCACCTTTTAGTAAGAGCTTTTCAGCTTGTCTTTCATACAGTGTTTTGTGAGGGGAGTGAAATACTGATGGGCCCATTTTAATCCCGTTATGGAATATTAATCCAAACCTAATTGAATTACACTGCGTGACACCTGCTTAGCTTCATGCTGCTGTGGGAACAAAGCAAAATTATAACTGCCGATATTGAAAAAGAAACTTGTAATGCATCATTGGGAACACATTCAATGCTAATTTAGCATCTGTTGGGCAGAATCTCGATGTTCATCTACTGCTTAGCAAAATGCAACAACAACAAAAAAATCAACACACAAAGCAAAGTATTTTTAGTTCATCCAGTATATGGTGACTACCATGTAGGAATCCTTTTATGAAAGATATTGTCAGCCCACCATGGGAATTGTGTTTATTTGAAAAGCAGACAATAGCAGCTTTCCACCCTCTGGCCAGCGGGTCTTTATTATAAGTAAGCTGTAACATTATCCCTGTGGTTCATTTTCCACCGACTCCTTAAAAGTGACGCAGCATAACTCTCCCCCCACTCCTCTCCTGCCAGATGAAAAGAATATTTTCTGAGGGCTGGAGCACCTTGTTACTCATTCTTGAATGCAAATATGAGTTGAACTGCAGGGGAGAAAAGCAGCAGTGAAGAACTTAGAGATTAGACTGGGATACGTTTGCTGTCACTGAAATATGCACACACACACACACACACACACACACACACACAATAATAATAATAATGGGTGCTTCAAAATACAGTACATAACCATGACTTCACACATGAATGACTTTATCAATTTATAATCTTTTTAGTTTATGAAGTTGGTTTCATAGCCGTGAGTAATTGATTGATTGGGGCCATTTTGTTGAACTGAGCCAGTCTCACAAGGCCCTGTTCTGCATATTTGGATAGAGAGGGAGAGCCGTTTGGGTGGGCAGTCCTCAGCATGGGCCTGTTGTTCTCAGCCGAACCCTCGCCATGTGGAGATGTGGGGTGGGGCGCCCAGTATGGGTGGGTTGGACGGGGCGACGGCATGTGGTGGGCATCTCATCGCGTTCACCAGCGTTCTGTGGCCCACATTCCTCCGCTAATCATCGTCCCCGAGCGTCTGCCAAAAAAAACCCGAACGGGTCAGCGAGCAAAAAAAAAGTTAGTGTTTGTTTTGGTGTGTCTCTCCAAATGTTCTCTGGAGGAGAGATGGGAGGAGAGCAGAGGGACACACATCAGAATGAGTGAGTGAGTGAGTGACAGAGAGGCCGTCTGGAGAGAGTGGACCACTGAGCGTGATGTATGAACGCAGATGAGTGAACATTGTGCAGTGGAACAGACACACAGAGGAGGATGGAGGAGAGAGGGATGAAGACAGAAGACGAGGGGGAGTGGGAGGAATGAAGAATAGAATAGAGTGGAAATGAAACAGGTTGAAGGTCCAGTCGAGAAAGACTCAGAAAGTGTGTGTGTGTGTGTGTGTGTGTGTGTGTGTGTGTGTGTGTGTGAGAGAGAGAGAGAGAGAGAGAAAGAAAGAAAGAAAGAAAAGGATAGAAAGAAAAAAAGAGGTCATATGCTGAGACCTTGAGAGTAGCGACAGAATGAAAGGCGTGAACTAAAAAAGGAAAGTGGGGATTGAGGTTTGCCAGAGAGAGGGATTTGGAGTGACCGAGGCTGGACATGCCGGGGGGGCAGGAGCAGGAGCAGGAGCAGGAGCAGGAGCAGGAGCAGGAGCAGAAGCAGGAGCAGGGGGAGCTCTGGCGGTCAGCAGGTGGACGTGGCCATAATAATACGGCATAACGCGCAGGGCAGCGCTGAGCTGTTCTCAGGAGCGCTAAGCTGATTAAAGGCTGCCCAGATTCAGCAGGGAAACTTCCCGTGTTGCTCTCCACTCCTGAAGCCCTCGCTCTCCCCTCACACACACACACACGCACGGACGCCTCACCTTAGTGGACAGGTCAGATTAACACGCTGTACCCACATAATCGCCCGCTCACACCGCCACATATCACTCCTGGGATGTGCCAAAAAAACAATCTAATGGAATGTGGGAACCTTCCTTGTCTGACCCCAGTCACATTTCACATTTTCTCATTAGAGGAATAGCTCAGCAGGAATAATATTTCTTGCAATCTGTCTCTGGCGCTCTCTGCGATCGGGGGCCTTTTCAATATGGATTAGGTGATCTAATTAAAAGCTCCAAATCCTGCGCTAGCAGAGCAAATTGAGGACCTACACATGGGGAATATGTAATGGATAAGCCCGGAGCATCGGGAGCATAGAAATCCATTAGGAGCAGTGCTTAGAGTGAGGCTGGGGAGACAAATGCTTTTTACACGACGAAGAATATTACGACTGGAGGAGGAGAGCGCGTGATGATGAAGCTGAAATGATCAAGAGATCTGTGTGCTGTCTCTGCACTCCCTGTTCCTAGGTGGCTTCACTTTTTATGTATGCTTTTGTATTTCTGCGCTGATTGTGTGTGTGTGTGTGTGTGTGTGTGTGTGTTTGTGTGTGTGTGAGTGAGAGAGAGAGAGAGAGAAAGTGAGAGAGTTGTGTGTGTGTGTGTATGTATGTGAGTCTCTTTTGTGTGTGTGTGTGTGTGTGTGTGTGTGTGTGTGTGTGTATGTATGTACTGTATTATTTGAAAGTTGGAAAAGTTAAAAAACTTTGTGTTGCGCTGCATATATCAATGTAGCCTGTGCTCTGCTTGTTTCAGACTGACTGCCTGTGGACAAGTGGAATTTTAACAACCCCTTTGGCTCCGCGTCAACCAATCAAAGCCAGACAACAAGGCACGACACCATGGCGACAGACTCCACGGCCGGCCCCCAGAGCTCCGAGTCCCTAGACGAGCGGTCCAGCGAGGCGTACTCGCACGCTGATCTGGACAGCGCTGCCACGCTGGCCTCTCTGTCCGGCGGAGAAGCCTCTGAGACAACAGAGGGGGAGTCCAACTGTGTGAAGCCCACTGATCCTCACAGCGGGCCACTGGACGCTCCTGGACGGACAGACGATGGTCATTCGGCTCCTGCTGCGGACACTAACAGCACATCACTTGCTGAGGGGGTCACTGGGGATTGTCCATCTACGCCTCAGCTGGAGGGAACTGACCAGACTGAGGAGGGTGAGGTGAGAGAAGGAGGCCAGGAAGAGGCAGCGCCACCTGGTGTCCGTGTGGTGAAAACTCCATCAGAACTCGAATGTGAGCAGCAATCCACCAACGCCTCAGAACCAGTTGAACAAGCTGAGGGTCATGCATATGAAAAGGAGGGAGATCTGACCGAGAGTGGACACACCCTGGTGAACGCGTCCAACCCACAGGAGGGGTCGGGGGTCACAGACGAGCCCTCAGCTGAAACTGGACTAGAGCCGCCGGAGGCGCCCGACTCCCCGATCGTCCTGTCCGACAGCGGAGTGGACGCAGGTGACCTGAGCGTGGACCACCAGCGTCTGGACTTCAGCGTGGCGCGCGAGCAGTGGGCCAGGAGGGACAGCCTCAGCGGTAAGCTCCCGACGCCCACCGGCTCCCGGCGGTCATCCGTGTGTCGTGCCCTGGACCTGCCCACTGCTCTGACCAGCCAGCTGCCCCTGGCCGAGGAGGCGGCGAGTGAAGCCGAGGCTGCTATAGCGGCAGGTGACCAGCAGGGGGAGGGACTGCCACACAGCCCATCTGTGCTCCAGCAAAAGCAGGAAGGGCAACAGGTGTGCGGGGAAACTCCACCCATGGAAACGGTTGCCAGGAAGTTGGCCAATCAGGTGGCAGAGAGCCCTGGTGCCAGCCCTGCTGTGCTGAAAGAGCCTTTGACAGAGAAGGGAGAGAGGGAGGGAGAGAGGGAGGGAGAGAGGGAGGGAGAGAGGGAGGGAGAGAGGGAGAGAGAGGGAGAGGCGGAGAGAGAAAGTGGACAAACAAACGGAGAGCAGACGGCTGCCAGCATTCACACGGGCGACACGCAGGAGGACGGTCACTCCAGCGACACGGCACTCAACCTCGCGAGCGCAGCTCATGCCAACGCCAGCGCCGGCCCAGTGACGGCCCGCAGCAGGATGGAGGACCCCTACGACGACAACCAGAGCGACAGCGGCGTGTCGGCCGACTTCTCGGCGGAGGTCTCCGGCCGCACCCCGGCGTCCGACTCGCCCGAGCCCCGCAAGCCGCCGCCCAACGAGACGCCCATCGAGCGCGAGATCCGCCTGGCGGCCGAGCGCGAGCAGAGCCTGCGCCAGGCCCGCGGGCTGGCCACCTCGGACCGGGGCGCCGAGTTCGTGGAGATCCCCGCGCGCCGCGTCCCGCTCCTCTCCCGGGAGCTGCCGCCCAGCCGAGCGGTCAAGGACAAGGGCAAGGAGCGGCAGTTCGCCGGCAAGAAGATGCAGCGCGAGATCAGCCAGGAGACGCAGCGCGAGCAGGACCTGGTGCAGCTGGGCCGCGTGCAAGGCGGGTACGAGAAGGGCACCGTGCGGCAGCTGCGCGAGAGGAAGCTGCTCTTCGAGGCCTTCCAGCAGTCCTTCGAGGTGCCCGCCAGCCCCAGGAAGGGCTCGCTGTCGGCCGGCGACCTGTTCGCGGGGCTCGGCGGCGGGGCTCCGGGCGACGACGACTCGTCCGCCTCTTCGTCCGCCTGCGGCAGCGAGAGGCGGCACAGCCTGGAGCTCCTCTCCTCCTCCGTGCCGAGCGCCCGCGGGCCGGGGCTGTCCGAGGGCACCGGCGGGCAGATCATCATCATGGAGGGGCAGCACGTCTCCCAGATGCCCCTGTCCTCGGACGCTGACCGGACCCCGCACGCCGCCCCGGGGCCAGGCGCTCTCGCGGAGGCGCAGGCGCTGACCGTAGTGGACTCGCCTGCACCTCCCTACGTGGAGATGGAGCAGGAGGAGGAGGCGCAGGAGGAGGAGGTGGAGGTCAACTCGGTGATGGTGCGGGAGAACCCCTTCTTCAAGCTGCGCTCCTCCATGTCCATGCGGCCGCAGGTGGAGCGGGACATCCGTCAGGCGCAGGAGCGCGAGCGGGAGCTGCGTAAGCAGCGGAGCAGCCTGTACCAGGGGGCAGCGGGGGCAGAGGCGCCCAACGCCCACAACGGCCTGCTGGGGACACACACACGCTCCTCCACAGCATCAGGTGAGGCCTTCAGTTCATCTGGGTGTGTGTGTGTGTGTATCTGGGTGTGCTGGTGTGTGTGTGTATCTGGGTGTGCTGGTGTGTGTGTGTGTATCTGGGTGTGCTGGTGTGTGTGTGTGTGTGTGTGTGTGTGTGTGTGTGTATGTGTGTGTGTGTGTGTGTGTATCTGGGTGCGCTGGTGTGTGTGTGTATCTGGGTGTGCTGGTGTGTGTGTGTGTGTATCTGGGTGCGCTGGTGTGTGTGTGTATCTGGGTGTGCTGGTGTGTGTGGATGGGTGTGTGTGTGTATCTGTATGTGCTGGTGTGTTTGTGTGTACCTGTGTGTGCGTTTATGCATGTGTGTGTGTGTGTGTGTGAGAGAGAGAGTGAGCGAGAGAAAGAGAGAGACCGTGGTGTGACTTTGCGCGACGCAGGTTATTATGACTAAATTGCCTTAAAACTTTCCATTACATCGCTCCATAAAATGAAAGGCACCAATTTTCTAGACCACTTCAATTTAGCAGAGCTTCAGGCTTACTGCCATTAATGCAAAATCTTCCTCATTTCATCACGCCACATCAGCGTGGATGGGACGGCTGGCTGCCTTCGCCCAAATTGACTCTGAGAGGAGGTGCTGGCTGATATCACACCTCCACCTTCATACAGAGACAGGGGACGGAATAAATCACAGGTGTTAATCAGAATCGTCCAACGGTTGATTTCACACCTGAACTGCCGCGTGTGCATAGATGAAAGCTTATTTATGGCCCTTTGTTCTGGAGGAGAATAATAACCGTTATCTGGTGATCTAATGAGTACGTGTGCGCCCCTCCACACCTTGAGCCCTGTTATCTCACCCTCCCCTCTACCTGACGGAGGTGCTCTAATAGTGGAGTCTGCAGGTGGAAGGTTTCGTCCGTCAGCTCTTTTGAATGGAGGCTGCTGTAGCAGGGTGTTGAGGAGGATGGAGGCGAGAGGGGAAGTGTTTCTTATTGAATCTGGGGCTAATCGATGGCCTCCTGCTGCCTCTGTCATCTCCCACTGCCATCTTAATTCATCACCCAACACTTTACTGGGCAGCACCTCCACAGATTGGATTTCCTAATTCCTTTTCTGCTGTCAGGCCTGTCACCTGTGCTCAATTGGGTGTGCGGGGGGAAACAACTGTGGGACAGCCTTTTGAAAGACGATCTATCTCAGCAAAGCCTGGCCATTTTTATGCCTGGTCACCCCTGCGTGTATGGTCGCCTTCATCCCAGTGCAATTTCAACAGCCAGCGCCATTCTCCACTGTTGCTGCAAGCTTGTTGAGTTCAGTTGGCACGCCGGCCTGTCATTGTTAAAGGGATAATATCCTTTGGCTGCTTAGTGCAGGAACTCTAATGATGTTAAGGCCTCTCAAATAGCCTTTCAGTCCCATTTCCCATGGAGCACACATTCATGTTGACTCTGCTTCCTGTTCCTTGCTCCCCTCAGACTGGGTTCCTTGTGATAAACATTGTTTTCTATGCAAAGGCCAGTTATTTAAGTATTATCAGCTGTGGTGTAGTCACCATATTAAAAGATAAGTACAAACCACAGTGACAGTTGCCACAGGTGGTGCCAGTGTGTGTGTGTGTGTGTGTGTGTGTGTGTGTGTGTTTGTGAGTTTGTGTGCACAGTAAAATGTGTGTGCGTGTGTGTGTGTGTGTGTGTGTGTGTGTGTATGAGAGAGAGAGAGAGAGAGAGAGTATGTGTGCCTTCATGTGTGGGTGTGCGTGTTGAACAAAGTATGGATCAAGACAGGAGGGTGTGTATATGAGAAATAAACAGCCTTTCAGACAGTTCCTGTGGTGCGTGACCTATGCTCTTAGCTCAAGTCCAGGTCCCAGGTCAGGTGCCTGCATTGTAATTGAACTGAGGTGGAGCTGGTTGTGAATGCTAGTAAAACACTTAACCCTTAACTGTAACCTCTCTTTCTCTCTCCCTCTCTTTTTCTTTCTCTCTCTCTCTATCCCTCTCTCTCTGACCTCACAGTGATCAGACCCCAAACAGACACAGCTCACAGGGAGCAAACAGAGGTAAAGCACACACACACACACACACACACACACACACACACACATACACACACACACACACACACACACACACACACACTGTGCACACACACACCTATAGTCACTTACTTAAAGTCAAGTTATTCTGTTCCATATTGTGTTGTTATTCTGCTTCTCATTTCATTGGATCATTTCATACCTTATATGGCAGCTACTGTCATGGTTTATTGCATCTAGGAAGTGCTGAACAATATCCTGAGCAATATCCTTGAGCCTTGTGATAGGGATATAATCGTGAAGCTGAAATCAATAAAAAGAAACATGAAACCTTATTACCCTCCACCTCCAGTCTTCAGGGTATGCTGAATTTACAGCCCTACCTTCAAGCACAGAGCCCTCTGAGATTTGAACTTCTCCATCAAAAAACTTTCTGCACTTTGTTGCGGTGGCACACCAAAGTAGCACTCTAAGTGCCACCCCGGGCAAACCCTGTCCTGGAATCTGCGGGTGCTGTCACTTGAATAGATGCCGTGCCCTTCGCCCAGACAAAAGAAAAGTGAGAGTCCCAGCTGGGCCTGGGCTGCTAGAGGAGGAGATGAGGCACTCACCTGCAGCCCAGTGAGTCAGCAGCAACACTAGCCCCGCTGGCAGAGAGTACTGACAGACAGACACACAGACAGACAAAGGACAACGACAGACTCACAGACAGACAGACAGACAAACAGACAGACAGAAAGACAGACAGAGACAATTGAAAACAGCAGACATGCAGACAGATAAACAAACAGACAGAAAACAGACAGACAGACGGACAGATAGTCAGACAGACAGACAGACAGACAGACAGACACATCATTCTTAAACTCCCCTCCCTAAGCTCCACCTGGGTGCGCTGTCCTCTTAGATGTGGTCAGTCTTCCATCTTCAACGCGGGGACAGGACATGGTCCAGGTGGAGCAGACCACCACCCAATAATACATGAGCTCATTTCTGATTAATGTAGCGCTGGTTCAGTGGAGGACACAACTGAACTGCCTGAGCTGGCTCAGCGTATTAATGCCTTGTTCATTATTCTACTCAGGCCCAGAAAAGTCCCCCCGGTGTTGTCAGGACCCCTCGACAGAAGAGCTCCCTGGTGCAGCGCTGGGAGGCGGGCATGGTGAACGGCCAGGAGGACTGACCGCAGCATGCACTGTTGGGCGCCGGAGCGCCAGGATACTGGGAATGGCCTTTTGGGGATGTGGGAATACTGGACAGAGGGCATGTTGGGACACTGGACTGGGAATGGGACTGTCGAGGAGCGGTGGAATTTTCGGTGGAATTGTGTGAATCTTAGGAGAGCGTTTGGGCTCCTAACTTCAGTGCCATCAGATGGTTAGCGACTCCGCAGATGTTAGCCTGCAGCAGCCCAGGTGTAGCAGCCACAGCTGTAGCAGGTTGCAGGGTACCCTGGTGTTCAGCCATCACAACCACATTCACTTCCATGTTCTTCTTTAGCTTACTATACCTGTATCAAGCTACAGTCAATTAATTATCTCATGATTACTGTAGAACTCCTTATTCATCCGTGCAATAACAATAACACGTACATAACTTATTTAACATCAGTAGATATTATATTGACATGAGTGTACAATTACATTTACTAATGTTTCAAGATTAGCTGTCAGTTGGACCAGACTGTAATTATGTAAAAAGGTGCACATGAAATACACCTCTGTATCAAATGCACTTTCTCATGGTGGTTCAGCATTAAAGATGACTAATAATAACAAATCTCTCAGTAGAGCAGCTGAAAGAACAAAATATTATCAGTAATAAATCAGCTTTCTTTGCCAGCTGTCTGGTTCTGTTCCTTTATTTCTCGTTTTACTGCCATATTATCTTTCACAGAAGTCTTCAGAACAACAGGGCCATTAACAATAGCTTACATCACCGTTCTGAATCTCTCAGAAGTACAGCGGGGCCAGTCCGCCTGAGAGCTGCCCGTGGTCATTACCCACGGCATGGCAACGCCACACCTCCCACACTGCCCATTGTTCTCACAGCTCATTATTATCAGGGACTTGTGCCATTCAAGGCATTCAAATCCTGCTTACTGGCCTTGGGGATCAACGGTCAGGGCTGTTTCGCGTCCGAAAAAGAAAAGTGTCCGTGTGGAGTGGCTGCTGCCCCAGCGGCGTCACATACAGTAATGTGTGACTGGCAGAGGGGTTAGAGGCGAGACAGGGCTGGGTTTGGGGAGAGCACCAGGGAGAAGTTCCGGAAACTTCCGTCGGAGTAGTAGTGAGTGAGATCAGCACACCACGCTTTAGTGAATTCTCAATTAATAATTGAATGCCTCATTAACATGACGTGTGTGTGTGTGTGTGTGTGTGTGTGTGTGTGTGTGTGTGTGTGTGTGTGTGTGTGTGTGTGTGTGTGTGTGTGTGTGTGTGTGTGTGTGCGTGCGTGCGTGCGTGCGTGCGTGCGTGCGTGCGTGCGTGCGTGCGTGCGTGCGTGCGTGCGTGCGTGCGTGCGTGCGTGCGTGTGTGTGTGTGTGTGTGTGCGCGTGTGTGTGTATGCGTGTGTGGGGTGAGCGTGGTAAGCTCAGAGATCTGCATAGGAATTCCAATATGCAAATAAGCAGCACCTAAAGTCTGTTTAAGCATCCGGTCATCCATTACATCCTGTGGACAAATTAAATCATTTTGACTCAGTGGAAGATAGCAGGCAAAGGCTAACATCTTACTGACAGAATAATTCAGTAGGCTACATCATAGGAGGCAAAAAAGTGCCCAGATTGAGATGATAGAGCACTTCTCTTAAACGCTCTAGTCACAGGATAGCTCTCATTTCCTGAGAAGTGCTACCCAATCATGAGACTGCTGTAGGCAAGAATTTCACTGACACAGCTAACAATGTGTCCATTTTCACATGACATATATCATACATAACACATCACACATAACCATAATGTACCATGTGAGGGATTGCGTTATGAACTCAATTTCAAATAGCCAGTTTTATGACGTGTTCTGTATGTGAGTGTGTGTGTGTGTGTGTGTGTGTGTGTGTGTGTGTGTGTGTGTGTGTGTGTGTGTGTGTGTGTGTGTCTCTCTCTCATGTCATCCCGTGCCTTTGTTGCAGAGATGGCTACCGTGGGGCTATGCTGTGACTCATCTGGTTCGCTCCTTTGTGTGAAAGAGAGTGAGTAAATGAGAGAGAGAGAAGGATAGAGAGGGGGAGAGAGAGGGGGAGAGGAGGGAAGTAAGAGCTAGTTATGAGCGCTTTGCATACATACATTATCAGCTGTTCAAGGGTGCCCATAAACGAGTGTGAAGGGAGTGCCTTTGTCTTTGCATGCCAGAGGGGAGCGAGTCTGTTTTACATTTGTCCTGATTGCTTTGATCTGAGAAATGGCATGGCCTTTGGTTGCTGTCTTCCCCCTAACAACGGGGTTGACATCAGGCCTTCAAGCATCGTTGGGACACTCTGCTACCCTGACCATGCCGCAGCACCTGACCACTGGGTGGGGCTCTATAGGGGAGCAGGGGGGGGGGGTTCACATCAGTAAAGGGTAACGGCTTATTCAATGTATTAATAAAAGATGGTATCACAAGAAGATCAGATTTATTGTGATGGAACGCCTCTCATTTATAGCGAATGTAAGTAAGCTTTAAATAGGCTTTACATTTTTCATGAAGTGCCAGGACGGGCTTAACATTCCATTGATTATCATGTGGGATGAATGAATGTGGAGGAGCGCAGCCTTTTAGGAATGGAGAGCACCTGCATAATGGAGCTGGGTTTGCTAGGGAGTGTCTGTGTCTGCGTCTGTCCATTTGGAGAGTCACAGACTGACGCATATTCATTCATTTAAAATAGTGACTACATTTTTACTAAATGTTGTGCGACATTATTTTTTTCTTACTACTTTGTCCAAAGGATTTCCAACCTATACAACCCTTCCATCATCACACCTGCAGCAGGTCAGTCACCCACGCGTTAATGACGCCGGTGACGTCCTGTCTTGCGTGTGTTTATTTTTCAGCGCTGCTGCTGTGAGAGGTGGTACAGTATAATTACACCTGGGAAAGTACAGCGCTGCCCATCCCCACGCCTCCTCCCACCCCTCCACACTGACTCACCCTGAATCACCAGCCAATCCTCTCCCACAGCACACAGAGACGGTGCAAAATCAGCTGCCATGGAAGTGCTGCAGTCATAATGTCTGTCATAAATGTGCACTAGTCTCACAATGAGTCTTTAATTGATGATGTATTAACAGAAATATGACATTACATTTAGCAGACATTTTTGTCCAAAGTGACTTACAAATGTCAACTATATTACTATGTTACATTGTCCCTGGAAAAACTTGGGGTTACTGTGAGTGCCTTGCTCAAGGGCACAACGGTGGAAGCCGGAAATTGACCCAGCAACTTTCAGGCCGGGTCAGTGTAGATAGTGATAATGTGGGGTGGGGTGAAATACTCACTGGTGTAATAAGGAAACCTGGGATGCTATCAAATGACTTGCACATTCTTGGTCTCCACAACAATCACACAACATACTTTAATGTAAAAAAATATCAACTTTCATCCATACATGCCAAGTATAACACATGATTCTTTGATTGCCTTCACCCTTATTACATATACACATTTTTACAGAACACGAAAAAGATCATCAAGTCATAAAATCACTTTAGTATCACAAGAACCTAGACTAATCTAACAGTTCTCCCCTCTCAGCAAAGTGAAATGTATTCAGCCTCACCGGCTCCTTGACTGAACGACTGTTGTACAGCGCCCCCTATTGGCACACATCTGGTTGTGTTATTACCAGGGCTGCTTACAAAGCAAATGTTGTGCGTCATTATTGATTGGCAATTTCCACTGAGTTGTAAAATAAACTTCTCTCTTCCTCCAAGGCCTTCCCTCTGTTCATAGTAGTAGGACACATACTGTAGTACTTAGATCCACATTTTATGGCACCTATTGTAATCTGTATAAACAAAACAGCACTTCTGGTTGTAGATAAAATTAGAAATATAATTTACACACACGATAGTCAGCAAAGACAAGGGCAACAATAGGGTCAATAGAAATTCAACAGAAGGTCGGATTAGCAAAGGTGGAGAGACTCTTTGGAACAGCATAATCAGCATTGACCGGTCCAGTATCCTGAAATTGGACAAAAAAAGGCCCAAAAATGAACAAAGACTTATATCACACATTTAAAATGAACAAACACCACTATTGACGTTTCAATGGAAGGTCTTATCCATAACACAAGAAGTAGGTCAGGTGGTGGGTCGGTTCCTGTTTTTTTTTTTTATTTTTTTTTTTATGGCAGTCCTCTCGTCGACTAGCCTATGTGTGTTATGTGGTGAAATAGTGTCAGATAAACGGTTCCTTCACATGAATGAGTGTAAAGCCCATGTAAGGCCATGATTTCCAGTAGGGACTTTTCTTTAAACCAGTATGCTGTTAATACTGTAGGTGGAGGACATTTCTTTTGCTATTCCAGGCCACTCCGGTATGTGAATGTAATTCTCCCTCTGGTTAATTTAAAGAGACTTGACTTAGTTACAACATGGCCCAGTAAACAACTCGATGAGCTACCTTACCTTCAGTGGGCTAATTAATGAAGCTGATTAAACCTAATTATAGCAAGCTGTTAGGAGGGTGAGGTATCTTGTGGACAACAGTTCAATACCAGCACAGGCAGTGCTTGAAGTGGGCCGGAACGCAGTGGAACGCAGTTCCGGAACTTCTGTATTTTCGTCTTTTGAGTTCCGCCACTTTTTTCTGCGTTCCGGTACTTACTGAAACTGATCCGACGCAGTGACAGTCACAGTGGCCCGAGAATAGACAATATCACAAGACTCATGAAAGACAACATTACCCACGAGCCACAACAGTGCCCTATCACAGTGTTTCTCAATCTACCGGGCCGCGAGAAGATCACCATCGGGCCGCTGGCAAACCCTCTCTGCCCTCTTCAAGACGCACCATGCGGCCGCGGCCGCACCCATTCTTCTCGGTCATATTGCTGCGCTAGAAGATCGCACCGAAATAACAGGCATATCACATGAAACTGCAGAACCTGACCTTTCCAATGACACTAGCCGCTAGTTTCTATGATGAACGGTTCGCGAGATAATTGGCGTGGAAAAGTAGGCTACAGTTACCTACAAAAATGAATGGTAGCCTACATGTAGTTCTGCGTCATACCCATTCGTCTCTGTGAAATATCTGACAATTTCGTTACTGCCCTATGGCAAACTACATATCAAAATAAACAGGAGATCCTACTGATTCCAATGCTCTGTGTAATTAGCAGTAGTCACGAGAAATCCTTTTTGGAAATAACATCAAATTTCTGCATTGTTTCATATCTCTCCATATCCCCACTTCAAAATAATTAATTTTTCATATCAGAAGTTGTATTCAGATCCCTGTTTGTCATATAGCCTTGGCAGATGCTTGAAATGCCATTTCAGGACCCACAATAGTAATAGAAAGAACACTTAAAGTCACACTTACCCACTTGTTCTGACTTTTGACCTAATCTCTGTTCTTGGCCAGTTATTGTTAATTAAATCAATGTAACAAGTACCTACAGCCTATTTCAGTTTTCTTCTTCTGGGCCTTCAGCCCAAAGGTTTCTGGTTCTAGGGCCCTTAGCCCAGTATATTGTTAGGCCTACAGGTGGCTATCACACTGGTCTGGTTCGTGTTGTTTTAATGGTTTTCATATTCCATTTGTGAATTAGAAAAAAGTAAATTAGGCCTATAGGTTAGTGCTTGAAAAAATTCGACCAACACCTCCTAAAGACTTGATTTTTTTTCACCGTACAAATGTCAAATGTCGGAAAATTAGAGTTCCTGCACTTATTTTTTCCCACTTCAAGCACTGAGCACAGGACAAGTTCTAATGAAATGCTTTATAAAATGCAGAAGGTAGACAGACAGAGAGAGAGAGAGAGAGAGAGAGAGAGAGAAGGGGGTGAAAAACAATGACATATTTAAGAAAATTCACATCATGTTAAGTAATCAAGGTTGAGGTGTGAGAATGTTGTGCGGCAGCAATGTTTCTTTTGCAATATCCTTCCACATTAAGCAGAACCCATAGCAACTTGGCACTCATGAGAACATGGGCATGATCTCTCAACTACCCTGTTTAGTGTTTACTAAGAATTGTGTCTGTGTTCACACCTTCCTTAAGATAAAAAAGCCATGCTAACGTAATCTGGAAATTTCTTCAGTGGCTTGTAGCAAACTGAAATGACAGAGCTGTGAGAAGTGACAGGAAGCTTTCTTCAAGTCAGTGAGAAGAAAGCGCTAAAGCTAAAGCTCCGTGGGGAGTCGTCCCGGCGCCTGAACTCTCTCGTCTCGTCAGCACAGTCAGCAGAAAGCCGCCGCTGGATTAGGAGCATCTCGGGGGGAACTTCACAGCTAGCGCCGAGCGCCTTGCTCGTTAGTGCAGACCGTACTGATGGACACGCTCCGTGGAGAGCGATCTGAGATAAGCTCGCGCTCGCACTGCTTCACATGTACTGGAGAGTTTGCGCTTCAGCGCACCCGGGAGAGAGTGAGACAAGAGTGAGATCATGAGAGTCTGATAACAGCTGATGAGAGTGAGAGTGAGGCCAGAATGAGGCCAGAGTGAGATGAGAGTGAGACAACTGAGTCCCAGGTGAGAGTGAGAGATGAGAAGTTGATGAGTTACCTTGAAGCAGGCGCTGAGGCGTGAAATGGGGAGATCTTGAATGAAACAAAAAAATGATGGAAATAATCAAAAAGAATTCATGTGAGTGAGTCACTTTAACAGTATCTTAATCATGTAGTAGATGTTCACATCTACATCCCAGACTCCTGGTTCTTAGACTTGTCTGGATGGTACAGTACACTCACCTACATTGTGGTCTCTTGCACGCACTGTACCCCAGAATTTCGCCTCCTCCCTGAGGTCAACGATAACAAAAGCAAACAGAGTGTGAGTTTGTGTGCAGCTCGTATGTGTTGACATCAGTGCATGACGACACGACACAAACGTGTCAAATACGTAGGGCCTACTGACAGCAGTACGGCCAAATGCAGATGATACGGTTTTGCATCTGTACACAAGATATACAGTAAATGGAGCACCATGGGCAGCTGGAGCACATTACAGGTGCCATTACTGAGACAGCAGACCAGTGTGACCAGTTTAACCAGTTAGACCATTCGGACCGGTTTGGGCCTCACTCACCTTGTCTTCCTCTTCTTCGCCGCATCTTTCACTGAAAAATAAATACATTGGCGGTAGTTACAGCAAAGAGATGTCATTGTCAGACTTGATTTGATTTTAAGTTGGAGAGTGAAGTCTCTTATGAAAAGCAGTTTGAAAAGGGGGACACAGGCCACCCTTGAGATTCAATTGGCCACCCCAGGTGCCACCCCAAAATCCTAGTCTACGATTCGCCATTAACAGTCGAAGGCGAGACCTTTCTTGATGCACTTGCAGGGCACTAGTTTGAAATATCAGGGTTCAGAAATATAAACAATCTAGCAAACATGCTTGCAGTTATAGGCTACATGGCTTATTGTTTTTAGCATGAGTTTACAATAGGCCTACAGGCAACTGCCTTCGCTAACACAAAAACATATTTAGATAGCTGATAGATTAAGATATTCATATAGCATATTTAGATAGCTGATTAATATGGATTCACTTAAATTGAGGACAAAATAAGACAGTGTGGGGTGCACATGAGAGCATAAAACCATCCAAAGTAAAATGCCACATGGAAACATGAATTGACCCCTGTCGACAAACCTGTTGACATCAGCAGTTGACAAATGTAATGCCAAACATCTGCATTTTCCAAACAAGTAGGCCAGGCACTCTGCGTGCCTTATGTAGGCTACCTCACCATATTAGTTGGCCTGAACGCTAAATATATATATATGGTTGGTCACAACTTTATGAACACGTGAAATTATGGGTTCCAAAACCAGACCAGTTGAGAGCCATTGGCCAAAAACATTTCAGACTTCCACTTTTGCTCAAATGGCCTACTTCCTGAACAGGTTTTGTTCAGAGCTAAAAATGAGCTGTAAACTGTATTTGACATTTTATCCAATTACAAAGACATTTGATGTGAGAGTATGGTCTTTGTGCATGGTTTTGCTCATGCATGTGTGCTCATTTAACAACTTGAGCCTGTTTCTGTTTATCTAGATGCCACCCTTGAATTAACCAGTGCCCCACTAGGGCCACCCTTGTTACAAATCTCTAGAATCGCCACTGCTACTAAAAGGAGGCAGTATGTTGGTAAGTACCTTTCTTGTGCACAACGAGCCCCAGTCCCATGACTATTGCTAGGAACAGCACAGCTGCAGATATGGCCCCCACCACCATAGGCCAGTCTGTGGCCTCTTCTCCTCCTTCTCCTCCTTCTCCTCCTGCTCCTCCTGCTCCTCCTGCAAACAGTTCATCACAGTGTAAGGCTCCAACTAAAGGTGCTCCTTATTGTATGCATGTGTTTTATACATATCTATTTCAAATGTGTCCATTACCATATATAGTGTTTTACTACAGTAAGTGAACATGAATATGAGTGTGGAGGTCAGAAGAGAAGGATGAAGAGGAACCGATGAACAGAAAAGAGGAGAGGAGGAGAAAAGAGGAGAGAAGAAAAGAATACAGGAGAGGAGAGGATGAGAAAAGAGGAGAGGAGGAAAGGAGAGGAACAGAGAAGAAGAGGAGAAGTAGGAGTGAAGGGAAGTCCAATCACATGACCACAAGACCACATCATACCCAAGTAAGCTGTAATTTCCCTCATTTCACAGCATCAACAATTCCTGAAACAACACACCTCAGAATATTTGCTACTAAGGATATTACCAGTGACCTGTATCAAAATATATAAAATATATAAAATACAAAAATATACTACAAAATATAAAACATATAAAATTATGTTTCTGTATGAAGTTCAGTAGCCTATAATTAAGGTGTAAGTGCAGTCTTCTGTAATAAATGTACTGGTGCTTCGTTTTATGTGTACTGTAGAGACCCTGAGCAAGCTACCTACGAGGTTTGCTGCTGTTTTGAACAACAGGCCTATTACTGATAAAAAAAGATATTTGGGAAGTGTTTAGCTCACCGCCCTTAGTTAATCCACTGTTTGCAATTTGGGGCTAATGTGTATACCGGGGCCATCGCTGTAGTGATGTGATGTACTGTAATGAAAAATACTGTCTCCACGGCTTATTTGATGTGTTCTGATGCAAAAAAAGACTGTTTCTGTTTCTAAGAGCAGTGGCCCGATGGTCCAAAGTTCCAAGGATGTTTTTTCTGCTCACAGACGATACAGTAGGTGGAAGTGAAAGAGCCACCATTCAACCCGAAAAAGACATCTAACCATTCCAATGACTCCCAAGCTGTTCAGTTAAGGTAAATTAAGGTTAAAGGTTAAAACTGCATAGTTCCCTTTGAAATCTACACGGAGTGAATGTGAGCATCTGAGCTGACATTCAATTCCAAACACCCACTAAACTACTCCTTAGTTTCAGTCTTCAGTTTCTTGAATTTCAACAAATGTGTAAAAATAAAAAACTAATGTACAGTATATGAGGAATCTAGATTAGGAATCATTCATTAGTAATCTAGATAATTAGGCATATTCAATTACATAATGGCCAACCTTGATTAGAACCTTGTTATGGGAGAACATTTATATTGTGTTTGTTAGAGATTACTATCGGTGATATACATTAGGTATTGGTTATCGGTTATTGAAAAACTCAAATAGCGAAATCGGTATCGGCCTTCAAAATCATATATCGGTCAGGCTCTATGGGAGATTGAGTCAAATAGACGTACACACACACACATGCAGATACAAACACATCCACATGCACGGACACACACGCTGTGGTTATGTGTGTGTGTCACACAACCAGACACACACACATGCATGCACTCATGCACTCTGATGAGAGGATTGCAGAGCACACCTGCGTTTCGTTCATGAGAGACAGTGACCGTGACACACCTGTGTTCTGATGGTCTGAGAGCGTGACGGTGAGGGGTTTGCTGGCGCTGGAGCTGATGGTCAGGTCTGAGGAGACGATCATCTGATACTGGCAGGAGTACAGCGCCCCGTCCACCGGCACCACGCTGAAGCTGGGGTCACTGGACCTGGACACCACCGAGCTGGGGCCCCGCAGCGCGCGCTGACCGCCACCGCTGACGCTGCTCTGGCTGAGCAGCAGGACGGCCGTGGGACGGAGACACAGCGGCACCGCGCAGTGGAAGGACAACGGCTGACCACTCCGGGCCGCTCCGCTGGAGGACGTCAAAACAGGCGGAGGAAGAGAGCTGCCCTGCTCTGTAGAGTAGACACAGCGGAGGACAGTGATTAACAAGACAGGACAGGAGGCTAAACGCAGGTCAACACAGAAATTTCAATGTGAATTATGTGAATTCCCATTATTGGTTGACTCATAATAGTCCTTGGGTTAGGTTTAGGGTTGGTCTGCGGGAGGCTAAACGCAGGTCAACACAGCTTATCCACCTCTGAAATGTCAGAAACAGAGTTTATCCACCTCTCAAAAATCACACTGTATCATTCACATTCACAATATTTGCCCTCATCAACTCTCTAGGAACCATTTAATACCACTGGCATTGATAAACACATTGAACAGTAACCTCCACCATCATCAAACACAATGCGTGTCATCCGATACTGCATGGCACAGTCCACCTCATCAAGATCACAAAATTAATAGTTTACCCACCCCTTACTTTACCACTAAATCCCAGCTGTCAAATGACCATGAGATGACCTAGATTACACACTGGTGTTCCTGCTTGAAAGCTATCTGTCACATTTGTAGTTGTAGTCTAGTTTCATGATGGGATGTGTCCCAAAACTTGTAAATGAAATTTCAATGTGAATTATGTGAATTCTCATTATTGGTTGGCCATAATAGTCCTTGGGTTAGGGTTAGGGTTCATTAATTCCATCACTATTCTAACACGGTAGACAAACATCCTTGTGAATGCAAACTGTGAAAAGCCACACTTATTTCACACTTATTTCACAGACTCTCTGTTTGTGTTCTCAGTTTCAGTGTGGTTGTGGGTGTGTGTGTGTGTGTGTGTGTGTGTGTCTGTGGGTGTGTATATATATGTGTGTGTGTGTGTGTGGGTGTGGGTGTGTGTGTGTGCGCACCAGCGCGTGCATTTGCACGGGGTTGGCAAGTTCCACGGGTTGGCAAGTTCCACCACCCCTGCACGCGCGCGAGAGAGAGAGGGATGAAGGAGAGGCGAGAGGCAGCACAGAGAGGCTGCAGTGTGGTTAGAAAAGGAAGGGAGTGGTGCCATTATAACAGTTGACAGCCTTCACCTTAGTGTCTTTAGTTCCGTTCTTAGCTGTTACTTTTCACACGCTAGAGGTACACTTTTCACCATAAAGTATGTTCCATTATTACTCATTATCAAATCACTTTCAACAGCTCAGCGTGCAGAAAGAAATCAATACAGATTCCTCTGGTTTAGGATCATGACATATCACTGTAGAACCATATCACTTATATTACTGTCGAAGGACACCTTACCATCTAGTTTGGCGTACACATAGGTGCTGAAGGCACTTGGTCGGCCCTGAGAATCCGTGAAGAGGCAGCAGAATTCCTTTCCACTGGTCACTTGTTGGCGTTTTACAGTAAAGATGGCTCCACACTCTTCTGTTTGGTGCCTGACTGTGTCACACTTCTCTTTGTTTCCGTAGAGGTCAAAGCTCAGCCCTCGATGGCCCCCCGGAGCGGTGCACAGGAACACGAGGCTGTCCCCGACCGAAGACAGCTGGACGAGAGAGGGGACCAGGGGGGTCATCTGCGGCCCGTCGGGGGATTTGGGGTCCGAGCCAAGGGCTACACCTGTGTGTGTGTCAACAAGCACGTTCACACGCGTAAACACTCACTTGGCATAAAACCGCATTAGACTACAACAAAACCGTGAGAAAGTGGATGTGAATCTCAAGTAAGGCGTGGGATTATAATCTAATGCTGTTGTGGTTTTGCTTTGGTTTAGTTTCTCATGAAGTTGAATTTGCTGACGTTTTGACACAGAGAGACTCTTGACTTATCTAAAGAGAAAATTAAAGTTTAAAGTATATGACAAATTAGCTGGGTAAAAAACTTAAAGTTATTGGAAGCAATTTTAGATTAGGCTGAATTTTCCCCTTTACTCCATCTCCAAATCCAACAATAACACTAATTATTCATTATTGGAAATAACTATTAGGTTCCACACAAGTCCAACACTAATACTAATCATTCATTATCAGAAATAGCAATGATGTTTCACACAAAATTAACACTGAGACTTCAACACAATAGATCAATCTGAGCTCTCGCTGAGATTTGCCCAAAAAAGGAAAACTTACCTAACAGGTGAGTGCAGCTTATCAGTAGCAGTATCATGAGAATGTGATGTTGGTAAAGTACCATCTTCCACTAAACCACCACAGGTCCTAGTGGTTCTAAGCCACCATGTGTGGAACCGAAGAGAACCCAAATGAGAACAGAGCAGAGGCGCATGAGAGAGAGGTGTAGTGAGCACAATAAATCAGCATGAGGAAGCTGAGCAGATGAGGAAACGTAACATCCTCTGGAGGACGACGTTCTATCTTAAGACGCTCTCTCCCCCTCGGTCTCGTAGTTAAAAGCCTCAGGAAGTGACTGCATGTCAGCTACTGTGGAGGTGAGAGGATCCATGCTGACCGCCGGACGTGCGGTCTCTCACCCACGGGGACTATTTACACGACATGATCAGATGCAGCTCAGCCTGCTGTGGTTCACATCTGGAGCGGCTCTATTGTACCAGAGCTGGAGCAGATCCAGCAGAGACTGCCCCCTGCTGTCAAGAGAGGAAGAACACCTGTTTACAATGGGCATCTGGAAAAGCAATAAAGCACTGGACATTGTTATTATTCAGACCATTAATGAAGTACAACATGGCCATATAGTCACCTTTATTCTATATCATTTTATATCGAAATGTTCACTGCTCAGATGTGTTCCAACATGGTTCCAACATACAATTCTCCTCTTTGGTCATATTACTTTAGAATGATCCAATACAAACATGTATCCATAAACAGTCATCATGCCTATGCCTGAAACAATAATGACACTGAAAACATGTTGAAGTGTTTTGTTCATTAGAAAAAGACTTTTGAGTGGATCCAGTATCTCAAAGACTATAAGTGGTTAATGATACCGCGCACATGTTACTTAATGTTACTGTAATATAAATATAGAAATACCTTGTATAAGCATATATACTGTAGGCTCAGATAGATTTTGTTACAGTAACAACTATGTGCTTTTGATATAATAGCTGACGTGTTTCCCAACTCAGCAAGGTCCTTAGTGAGGAAGAGGGGAACTGTCTAGACAGGAGAACAATACTAATCACTGGAAATAGTTTCATGTGATGTAAGGAGGACTTTGCATGCATGTGAACACATTCATTGGCCTTTCCATAATTCCAGGTTAATTTTAACTGTTGCGTGAACTTGACACACAAACACAACAGGTATTTAACCTGTGTGGAATGTACGTATTGACAAGTAAAGCCTTACGACCTCAAAGGTTAGTTTGATAAAATGCCACATACTATATAGATATAAAGTCATAAATCATATAAATGATTTACAAACATCACACCATATGATGTCATCCATTCGGAAACTCACGACAAGAAGTCAAGGATCAACAGTGTCTCTTCTGTAGCGCTGACGATAACTGTTCAGCAAAACATCACTGACTATGAATGCTGAGATATTTTCTGGACAGAAATCAAGTAGAAATAACAGTGGTGCCTAAAAGTAACTTCCTCTGTAAATAAATAAAGATCATCAACAAACAATGCCCTATTGTGTTTGTGTTGAAATGCCATATGTCACACGGAACTGTCAGTGTTGCTTTTAAAACTTGACTGAATGTCTGAGTAACTTGCAACTTTCTTTCAAGTAAGTAAGTAAGTTACTCTATTTGGGGCAATTTGTTGTGCAGCAATAGTACAGTACATATCACACACAATCACACACTCACACACTCACACACACACACACACACACACACACACACACACACACACACACACACACACACACACACAGTTTAAAAAAACAATACAAATAAGATAAAATAAATGAAATAAATAAAAGGCTCATCATATCCAAAAGTATGAGTGGGAGGGGGGGTCTACCTATGTTTTTTTGAGTTAAGAAGTAGAATGACTGATGGAACAAAAGAATGTTTAAATCTGTTTGTTTTGAAGTTGGGGAGTTTGAAGCGTAATCCAGATGGCAACATCTGAAATTCAGTCTATTAGGGATGAAAACTACCTGGCAGGATAGATTCCACCCTTCTCAAAACCTGCTTCTGATAGAGTTCCTCCAGGCCTTTCTGCTTGGAACCTGTGATACTGCTGCTCATTTTAATAATCTTTTTTTTTGTTTCACAGTGATAGACCCATAGCCTACCAGCAGATCAAGGAGAAGGTGACAACTGACCCAACAAAGGACCTAAAAAGGGTCATCAGAGACTTGTCCACATTAAACTTGGCCAGCTTCCTACTGTAAGGCAATGCAGGCGCTGCTGGCCTTTCTTGCAGAGCAGAGTAGTATTTGGCTCAAAACACAGCTTATCATCAATAATGGACCCTAAGTACTTATACTCTTTGAAATCCTCTATATCCTGGCCATTTATGCTAGTCTTGACAGTGTTACAAACATTATGCCTAAAGTCAATGCACATGTCCTTAGTCTTTGAGGCATTTAGTTCAAGAAAGACATCCTGACACCATGTTAAAAAACGGTCAATGACTGGACCGTGTGAATGTTCTTCATTGTTGAGTAAGCTGACAATAACCGTATCATCAGCAAACTTCACAAAGTGATGTCTACTGTGTCTACTGATGTGTCTACTGATGTGCAGTACTATCAACACCTTTCAGTAGTGATGATTTGCAGCGATGAGACATTGTAATTATTATACAGTATATATATGATATACATGTTTTTGCTATACCTCTCTAACAGTGACACTGCAAATTCACTTTCTGTTTGTATTTACAGTATCATGAAGCAGTTGGTAAGTTCAAATGAGTCATGTCCCATGTTCAAGCATGCTGAAGATGGTGTGGTAAAGTCTAGACTCTAGGCCTACTGATTTTACCGGCTCAGGAAGACGTTTTCCATTTAGGATCCTGAATGATTCATATGTTTCTTTCCCTTTTTCTCTTCCTCTTTCAAGGATTGTTTTGAACGTTTGCTTTTCCATGTACTTTCCACTGAAACATGTCCATGATGACGAGTTTAAATGCATGTAGGGGAAACCCATGGTGTATTTATACATTTATACATATTCTGCTTACATTTACACCCTTTCTTTCATGTTCCATAAAGCCTATGGATGGAAAAATAAGATGTATTACAAATATGTGAGAGGTAAAAGGACAATACGTTATTGTCGAAGGACTAAATATATAAATGGTCTTAACTCCTAACTGCTGAAAATAACGTAAGAAGGAAACTTGGTCCGGAGGTGTCTCCAAACCACTAACGTAAAGGGTGAGCGCTGGTGTGTGCTGGTGGCTGGTGGTTGGTGCAGCAGGAGCAGCTGAGAGGCGCTTTATCTGCGATGAGCGCAGCGATCTGGCCGCGTCAGGAGCAGCGCGCCGCTATCTGCCCTCGGACAGCAGTCTCGCATCAGCTCGCCCGCGCCGATAAACAGCAGCCAGCCCATAATCACCCGCCGCGCACAGGTCTTCTCAGAAGCCCACGTCTCTTCCCACACACACACACACACACACACACACACACACACACACACACACACGCACACACACAGAATGAGAGTCAGTGTGTAGGTGTATTTGTCTGTCTCTGTGTGTGAAGCTGTATGTTTATCCTGAACACTCTTTGAACTGCTACAGTTTTGACATGATCACATTTATATCTAACTATGAATGTACTCCATTTCATAATTCCAAATGAGTCCATGTACTTTCATACAGTTTGTGATGAGCTATATACCATTCATGTTGATCACCAACTATTCTACTTTTGCACATTGACCACAGATAAAAAAAAAAAACATTAAAAGATGTACTGCATATGTGTTATGGTTATGGTTATATTAATAGTAGTGTTTCTTTCTAAAATAACTAATAGAACATTACACCATTATGTGACATTAGCTCAGAGACCATTTGTTGTACAGTATGGTGATAAAATAGCAAGTACAATCTGAAACTAAACTGAATGACTTGAGCCCTCAGACTCATATGGCCAGTGATCATTCACACATATGGTTTGCCTCAGCAGAGATAATGGCTAATCAGGCAACTGCTGTTTACTCATTTACTGTATCCATTCAGACTTGAGCCTAACACTGCTCACTGCTGGAATCCTCTAGAACTAAAGATATTCCTGTTCTTTTCTGTTATAAAGAGTCCCATACTTATGCTATTGAAGAACACAACTGGGGACAAATAAATCATTGTTGAATTGTAGATGTATAATCAGTGCTCAATTTTTATATTTGAACAGTTAAGTTTGAGAGGAATAAAAAAAGTCGACTATATTGCTAGTATTAGCAATATGCAAATAGTACTGCTGTTGTAATCTTTCCGTTTGGTCACTTCACACTCATAGGGTTACTTAGTAAAACACACTTGGAGTTCTACCATATTTACATATGCTGTGTGCTTAAGGAAACAAATATTCAAATTTTAGAGGATGCTTATTCAAAATCCTTTCAGACCTATTCTTCCCTTCTTCAGCCTTCCAGATTTAGCCAGAAATAGAGTGCCATGTTGTCTAAATGGCATGTTGTCTGATTTCTCTTGGTTGGGGTCAAACAAACTGAACAGGAAGGTAGAGTGATCTTGCAGCTCACTTCAGATAGCATATGTGCTGGGTCACTGCTCACACACACGAGCAACAGACAAGAGGTGATGCTTGTGCTACTCGAACACACACACACACACACACACACACACACACACACACACACACACACATACACACACACACACACACACACAAACACATGCAAATACGCACGAAACACACTTTTTAAACCCCGCCCCGTGCCACAGAAGGCATCAGTGGGGGTCTATCTTGTGAGCGAGATAGAGAGAGGAGGAGCCCCAGGTTCACAGAGAGAGTCGGGGGAATAACTGTATTTAACTGTATCTCAACACATAACTGTAAGAGGACTCGCCACACTCAATTGCATAATACCCAACAGTCATTTGTGATTGCACCTTTGTATAATTACATTTTTAAAAAAGTTTTCATCCCGAGTTCCTCGGCACCACATTGCCTGCTAGTTTCCTGAGACTTTGGCAGGCCCAAGCGGATGGCTGCAACTCAAGCTGTACTGCCCTCGTTCAGCTCATTCTCAAACTCCTCCAGCCCCAGCCAGGACATGAAGGTATGTGACTCTCTCTCCTCTGGTTCCATCCTTTCTCTAGGTTTGGACTCTCTCTCCTCTGGTTCCATCCTTTCTCTAGGTTTGGACTGTTGAAGGTGGTCGGTTGGCCTCTCCTTCCATGGGAGGTGTTTAAAGTAGCCTTACTGGGCCTTTCTTTCTAGTGTCTAAAGTCATCTTTCTGACCAGGGATCATGCATATCATGAACATGACACCTGTCACATTGGTATATTGTTTGAATGATGAACATACTCTTTTAGTCTCAATTTGTGTTGGCCTCTAACGTCACGGTAATCTGCATGTAGGCCGGCAAAGATGGCAGGTCCTTATCAGTTCTGAAAAAAAAACCGTAATAGAAACATGTCAACAAGACTAAATTAACTAAAAGAGATTTCAAATGAAATACAATATTTTGCTATACACACATATGCTTTTGCTCTGATTTATTTGTAATTTGGAACACACATTACAACAAATACATCATGGTGGTTACCAATAAGGCGCTGAGATCTGTAACTGTAAGTCGTGCTAAGGTGCTCTCTCCTGTGCCGTGTGCCGTGTGCCGTGTGGCGTTAGGTGTGGAGGTTTGAGGATGGCTCACTGGGCTCCATGGGCTTTGATGCTCAGGACAGGAGGTCACTCCTCGAGTTCCACAGCGCTGAGCCGCAGGACCTGCCGCCGGCCCTCAGGGAGGCCCAGCTGGACGACGAGCACAGTGCAGCCTGGGACATGGAGTTTTTACTGTCCAGCTGGGGCAGCACGTCGCCCGATCAGGGCACCAGTCAGGACTGCAACTCCCAGAGGCCCCCTGCAGCAGCAGCAGCAGCAGCTCAGGACCCGGCTCAGGGCCGGCTGTTCCAGGGGGGCCTCCAGGAGCGCGCGGTGCTGAAGGAGCATGTGGGGCTGGACCGGCACTACGCCGGCACCGGCAGCCTGATGGCCGAGCTGCTGTCCCCCGAGGAGACGGTCAGCTGCTCCATACCGGAGCTCTACAACGGGGGCTACCTGGGAGAGCCGCACGGGAAGCCGTACATGCTCCACTCCGACAGCACACACCCGTACGGCGTGCCCCTCGGACACAACCCCGAGGGCCCAAATGACCACACTGCCGCCGGACTCGGCAAGGTCAAGTCCTGGGATTACGGCTACTTCCCTCAGCTTCCGTCTATAATGGCGTTCCCAGATTCCAGGTTCCCCCCGGTGGCGTCTGTGGATGCGGATGCCTCCGTGGCTCACTCCCAACGCTCTGCCTACAACATCCACCCAAACTACCACCACCACCCAAAGCTGTACCCCCACCAGCTGGGCCCTGCTGCTTTTGTCCACAGGCAGGCAGCAGGGGTCTACACCTCCACCACCAGCTTGCTCCCCGACTCCACAGTGCCCTCTACGGGCCTGGAGGGGAAACGCGGGCGCAAAGGGGTGGCCAGGAAGAGGGCCGCCGTGCACAGCTGTGAATACCCCGGCTGCAGCAAGACCTACACCAAGAGCTCCCACCTCAAAGCACACCTGCGCACTCACACAGGTAGGGACAACGAGCACCTTTCACCTCGTCACGTGAGACAGGTGACCTGTAGCAATGATATTTTGTCAACCTTTTCTGAAAAATGGTTTCCAACGGTTTGAACATCCAAATACGAGTTCTTGACTGCCGTATCATTTATGAAGCTAATCATATAATCTACCATTTTGCTTTTGTCTCTTGGTCACGTACAGGTGAGAAACCGTACCTGTGCTCGTGGGAGGGCTGCGGGTGGAAATTTGCACGTTCGGATGAGTTGACGCGCCACTTCCGCAAGCACACGGGCCAGAAGCCCTACGAGTGCATGCTGTGCCAGAGAGCCTTCTCCCGCTCAGACCACCTGGCCCTGCACATGAAGAGACACGTATGAGCTCCAACAGCATGGGGCACACACACACACACACACACACACACACACACACACACACACACACACACACACACAAAAACACACACACACACACACACACAAACACATCACACACCACTCATGCACACATTACACATTAAGTGAGTGTAATACTATGAAAACACATGCACACACTCCCACACCCACACACACGCACACACCCAGCCAAAGGTCAATTCACATCCTACATGATACATGACTTATCAATGTAGCAAACAACTAATTAATGTACAGTAGACGGACTATGATATCGTTATATTTCAGCTACGGCTTTTCTATAGTGCAGTGCAAACGGTAGGCAGGAGTGCTCAGGTCAGCCACACTGAGGACCTGAGGAGAGTCTGACCTGAGAAGGCACATGCTGAGAGACAGTTGGTTCAGCTCATTTACAGGGCCGGGTCAGGGCAACGTGAAGCTTCAGTCTGAACGATCTCACCCCCTAGCTAGCAGCTTAGCGTAGCCTATCTAAAGGTAGCTTTGAACACTACATGAAGCCCCTCACCTGAAATGCTAAATGGCCACACACGGAACAAGAATCATGGCAGCTGTAGGTTCAGCCCTGGCTTTTTTTTTTTTTTTTTTGCAAAAATAACAAATATGTACAGTATAAGGTGTCTTTTTAAAATCTCTATTCCTCTTTCATATATTTAATCTAGATGAAATTTACTTTAATACATTTACATACCTTCAGCTGAGAGTAAATAACACTTTAAAAATGTTCATGCAAACATAGGAAAGACAGTTGGTGGCACACATGGATTAGCATGCTAACTATGCAGTTGAACTGGATGTTGGTGTTTGTACAACTAGACAGACAGCCGTGCCTTCCATACCTTCCACTACACCAATCATTTCCTAGCATTATCTATTCCATATTTATTCATAATTTTTTCACAAGGTCTATTATGTGAAATATTTACTTATTACTAAGAGTTGTCAGTTGAAACTGTCTCTATTTATTAATTGTTATCCTTAGAATATGCTACAGTAAGTGTTTGTTATGGCTTTGTATGTATTTTATAAAGTATTCTTTTTATGTTTTCTATACTTTTGCAAATAAATAAAGGACTGAGGATACAATGTGGGGTAACACTGATTGGCCTCTCCAAATGGCCAGTAGATGGCGCCATGGCTCTGAGCGGGTGGACCGTCTCCTCTCTGTGATCCCTGTTTATCAAAGGAGTGAACAGCAGTCAGCAGGCTCTCAGAGAGGGGGTGGAGGGTGGGTCTCAGATTACGCAACCCAACGGACAATGATTCATCCACATTATATCACATGATACAGTGTCGCTTTATTTCATATGGCTTTGTACATTTACAGCTAAGCCTATTCACAAGCAAGGTGAGGTGAGGTGAGGAGGTATGTGATCAAACTATTTTGGCAGATATACAGTCATTTCATGCATATAAGCCGCCTTGTGTATAAGCCGCAGGAAACACAACAATATTAACACCATATTAACTGCCCCCATGGATTAACCTCATAGCTGAAGAATTTAGAAAATCAATGTATAATCCGTGGCTAATAGTCTGGAAATTATGGTATTCATAGATTACTGGGGTCTATATGTCCTGCACATTTTTAGGTATACTACTGCGATGGAGAAAACCAACATGGAGAATATTGGAGACTCTGAGCGTCTCTAAACAGTAGAAAGCAGACAGACAGCGTCTAATTACAGTGGTGGCTGAACTGACACTCTGGTAGCCACCTACTGCTGTTACAATCCAGTTTGCTTAGAGAAGAATAACAAACATGGCCTGAGCTTTTCCCAGAAGTGACGGCCTGTCGGCCTGCTGAATAAAGACAGTGTTCTTGCGTGTGGTTTGAGAAGGGTGTCTCCTCCAGATGGGTCTGTTTGTTGTCCTCACTGAAACACGCTGTTCCTTTAGTCCTGTTTTCAGGGCAGGTAATGGGCTTTCAGAAGGGCATAATTCAACAAATAACGTCTCCCATGATCCTTGTGCTTGTGTACGACCATGTCAAATGTTCCAGACTTAAGCCGAAACTCATCAGAAGCTTTTATTCATGTTTTGAATCGACCATTTCTAATTTTAATCCGGCAGTGTTGTGTGTTTAGTCTTTTTTACACACCATTACATTTTTGCACGACCGTCCTAAACCTAAAGGAGCAATTGCTCTGTCGCTAGTTTAACACGGTTTTAAACTCAAACTCCTGACTCCAACTGCAGTTTAAAGCCGTGTTAAACTCCAAGCTAGCAGCAGAGCAATTGCCCCAAACTGTCCATGTTTACCAGAACCTTGATGTGAAAAGGCACTGGGCTGCCAGTTTGGAGCTGACAGGGTAACACGCAGCCCTTACCCAAATCTGCACTGCAGGGCATCTAAAATGGCTGATTATCTTCAGCTTTGTGACTCATCTTCAAACGTCATATTTTGTGCGCATATCTGCAATCTCAAGTTTCACGTTCCAAAATGAACCCTTTCAAGGAAAATCCCTTTTTTTAAGTACTTGCCTTCAAGATGCGGGGGAAAAAACGGAAGAGTCTGATGTTTCTCAGTAAATTCTCATAGTGAATCCTCTTTGGGAGTTCATATATAAATAGACAATTTTCCACACACTTGACCCAATAACAGGACTGGGACCCTGGCCAGTGGTACCTCGCCTCCCCCCTCTACACCCCAAATCCGGCCCGGATCCACTTCCAAGTCCCCAGCTGTCTGGGTCAAGACGCACTAAACCCTCTACCTTCCACTGATCTCCACTGGGCCTGCTCCCTCCCCGCCGGTGGCTTTAGATGACAGCCAAGAGTCGACTTTAAAAACCGCTGAGTCATCTTCACTCGGTTCACAGGTGGTCGAGCTTCACTCTACTGATCCATCCTACAGTACCACTTCATCCTCTTCTTTGCTGTGGTGATACACATACCTTATGATTTTCATCTCTTTTCCCAGATTTTTCCTTTATTATTGAGCATTAGCATCGCCATTTATTAATCCCAATAGACGATCAGGTCATTTGCACATGTTTAAGTTATAACTGACTTTCAGCTCACTGAAAGCCAACTGCAATGTTTGGATTGTCAGTGTAGGCATGACCGGTGCAGGCATCCTCCCTTAAAGGGTAACTCACTACACCAAAAATAACCTCTCAGCAGTTGCCATAGTAAAAGCCCTGCCCGAAAGGCCAAAGCTCAACTTTGTGATTTCCCCTTGGTGTGTGTGTGTGTGTGTGTGTGTGTGTGTGTGTGTGTGTGTGTGTGTGTGTGTGTGTGTGTCAGCCAAGGCCACGCTGCTGTTGAGGGCAACACATAAGGTCAGAGCCAAAGAGGCTTCTGTCATTGAGCCAAAAGCCCCAAAGTCCAGCACTAATCCCCACGGCACGACTTCAACAACTGTCACTCGCAATTTTAGACTGCGCAAGTTTCTCGGGTACACTAGCAGCAGCAACACATTTAATACACACACTTGTGTCAAGCTGGGACAGGGAAGCCTGAGTCCTGCCTGAAAGAGCCACTACGCGTATAGCACACTGCTATATAATGTGTACATACACAGCTCTTATATCTTATTACAAAGGCCACCTACAGAACAGTATTGATACCAAAAACTGCTCATGTTTCCACTATCACTGGAATCTAGCTAGAGTGAAACTGTTTTGTATTCATAATGTAATATAAGACAGAGGAAATAGCTCTTGAGGAGGGTTTCATCAGTTTGATTAATTTATAACTATTACAGTGGAATATTGATTTCCATTGTGCTTCCATCACCTATAGCTAGAGCTACAGCAAACATGTGAGCCTTGTGGTTGGCAGGGCTCATCTACTGCAGTGCTGTGTGGGTCTTCTTGGTGGGAAAACAGGATGACAGAGGCACAGAGAGTTGAGGAGGTGACACGAGGACAGAGCTACTGTGTCATGCCATGTGACCTTATTTCCACAACTCACACAATCTCACACATGAAAAACATTGCACCATGCATGCATGGATAAAAATAAAACACACCCGCACATGCACTCACACAAACACACACACACACGCGCACTCGCACACACACACAATGCAGTCGCAAACTGCAGTCAAAATCCAATTCACTAACACATTCCCAAACCAATCTGTCTTTTCGGTTTTGCACAGGAGAGCATGTTAAGTTCCTAGTGCTATTGGTTGGGGAATTCAGAGGCTTCTGGACAATCACGCCTCATTAATAATTTAGTGAGTCAAAAACTGACAAAGACAGTCATGTTCCAAGCTTAATAGTGCAACTGTGATGAGGATTCTAGTGGTTTCTGTTTATGCTCTATGCTGGAGTCAAATAAACCAACAGTCCAACATAGTCTACCATGTATCCAAGCTTAGTGGTCTCAACATACTCAGGGTTTAAGTCTTTCAACAGATTTTAGTTATATATGCCATATATTTGCTGTGTATTCAGGTGGTCCAATCCGAGTTTCAGCCTGTACACACTCCAGTGTTTTAAATGGGAGCAGCCAGGCCACTTACAGCGTCATGACTCAGATGAACTCCAGCATTAGGCGTCAGCTCAGTGCAGACAAGAGTCTGACCTGTAGTCTGACCTGAGAGAGAACCAGTCTGCAGGGTGACCCAGACTGGATTAATTACATCACACTTCCTCAGTTGGTGGAGTTAAGTTGACCTGGGAACACTGTGTTAAACTCAGGACAAGTGTTATTAGGTCCATAACACATGCAGTACAAGAATGGGGCCCTAATGGTGGATGGTAAATACAACAGGCATTTGGAAACATCAAGTACAGTGCTTGCTCTCGCCACTGACATGGCTCAAAATATTATCTAATGTGTCTAGTATCCCTAAAGATCATTTACCTTTGGGTCCCAGAATCCTGCAATCTGATTGGCTGTTGGAATCATGCATTCGGATTGACTGTTGGAACCCTGCAATGGGATAGGCTCTCAGAATCATGGTTTGGCTCATCATCGGATTGGCTGTTTGAATGGACTTACATGTAATATAGAGGGGGTGTAAAGTGTTTACACTGGTACTTATTATCCTCATTCAGAAAACTAACAAAATGTCCTGATTTTTATATAACAAGAGCATGTTAATGCTTTTGTAAGTAATGATAAATTATGAGGGTATATGTGGATAAGCTCACAACTTATACACTTGTTCCATCAACTGGTAACAAACGTTTTTCGTGACTAGCTCCGTACTCACTGCGAGTGCGAGATTTTTCTTAAAGACAGACGTAATGTTAGTCCATAGAACGTTTAAAATATCTAAAATGTATGCTATTGTTGCCTTCGCGAGCGTTTGTTTGCTACTTTTTGAGACAGTTTACAAAAGTAGTACAAAAGTAGATTCTCAAGAGAGTAGCCTACAATTGTTTATGTACACTGATCCATCATGGCGGATTATTAAATTTAATCATCGGTCAGGGTTTTAATCACAGGTTAACATTTTAATCGTGGATTTGTTAAACCATACTTAAAATTAAGTGGTGCAACACAGCTCGAATTAAATTTAAACCTAGATTTACAAACAGATTCACAAGATGAGTGCCTTGTGAGTAGGGTTCTCACAGGTGAAGGAACCTTTGTCGTGTGCCATTCTTCTTGCTCAGACATTCTTGTGAAATAGCCTACATCACATCTTAGAACTTGGGGAGTTGGTTGCTTGGCAACCATTACTGTAAGATGATCAGGGACAGAAGTGTTGTTTATTCGGCTGAATGACCCAGATCAAGAGGGTGCATGGCAGGCAGAGAGAGAGCCTCAGAGAAAGAGTAAACAACTTTCTCAGAACCCAAACAACACAAAGGAAAAGTGGCAGTGCGGCATAGATATTGCAATTGAATGTAGTATTCCCCTAGTCTAAAGTTAGCTATGCATATTTTCACATTCAACCCCCACCCACCCAAACCCACACACCAACACACCTCGAGGTGTTTAACTACATGACACTGCCACTAATTCAACACAAACTTTGCACTAATAAATTCTTGTTATGATATTTTTTAATTAAACGGGGTACTGCACATTTACGGACATACACTCTATTGCCAGAAGTATTCACCTGCCTTAACTCGCATATGAACTTAAGTGACATTCCATTCTTAATCCATAGGGTTTAATGATGTTGGTCCGTTCTTTTCAGCTACTGTATTACAGCTTCAACTCTTCTAGGAGGGCTTTGCACAAGGTTTAGGAGCGTGTTCATGGAATCTTTGACCATTTTTCCAGAAGCGCATTTATGAGGTCACACACTGATGTTGGACGAGGAGATTCTCAGGATCCACTCTAATTCATCCCAAAGGTGTTGTATTGGGTTGAGGTCAGGACTCTGTGCAGTCAAGTTCATTCACACCAAACTCTGTCATCCATGTTTTTATGGACCTTGTTTGTCATGTTGGAATAGGAAGGCGCCATCCTCAAACTGGGCTTGGCCCGTTAGTTCCACTGAAAGGAACTCTGAATTATTCCGCATTAATCAAGAGATTTTGGACAATTCCATGCTCCCAATTTTGTGGGAACAGTTTAGGAATGGCCACTTGGCCACCTGTTCCAACATGACTGTGCACAAGTGCACAAATCGAGGTCCACAAAGACATGGATGACAAAATGTGTACAAAATGCCTACACAGAGTCCTGTTGGGATGAATGAGAGCAGAGACTGAGAGCCAGTCTCCTCGTCCAACATCAGTGTGTGACCTGACAAATACGCTTCTGGAGAATGGCCAAAAAATACCATAAACACACCCCTAAACCTCGTGGGAAGCCTTCCCAGAAGAGTTGGAGCTGCAATGTTACAGCTGCAAAATTAAAAATTAAACCCTATGTGTTAAAAATGGAATGTCACTTAAATTAATATGCGAGTCAGGGAAAGTGACCCAATACTTTTGGCAATATAGTGTATATTGGTCATGGATCATGGACATTGTAGGTGCTTATGCATTGCAGCTGGTTTTATCCTAACAAGTAACCACTGTCTGCAGAATATTCTTAAGTCAATCAGAAAATAACGCTTACAGTGGTTGACAAACAAACAAACAAACGGTCACACAAGGACAGATCTACGAGTATGAACATTTGTTCTGAATGGGCCAGTAGTACATCTTGTTCTGTGGCACATCATGGGCAAAAGTAGGTCATCCATATTCACTGAGCTGCTGGCATCTGCCTACCAGTCGACGCAGGGCATTACATAAGAGCGCAGCAGTGGTTACACAACCTCCTGAGTCCCTATCCTCCTCCCTCCTCCCTCCCTCTTCTCGCCCTCCCCGCCTTCACTCGCCTCCAGCTGAACTCGACCTCACAAGTGTCACAAATAACCCTCCGCTCAGCCCCTCAATTTTGCATAGGATCTCCCCAGACATCATCCATAAAAGGCTTTATACTTTAAAGTCGTCCCAGGCAAAGTCGTCCCAGGACAATGATGACGACAGTCTTACGATATAGCTGGTTGCTTTGGCAATGCTACAAAATGGTAATTAAAATAGCATCCGACTTGAGTGGAACAACACTATGTCCCAGCTGAAAATAACTTACTTCGGGCTAAATCCAAAAAAGAAACTCAAAGGTTAGATGAGTTTGCAGTTAGTGAATAATGCACTCTTTAAAAAACACACTTAGGACAGGCCTCCTGTGACCCAGCATTGATGAGCCCTCTGTCTGAGTGACTGCACCCATTGTAGTCCAGTCTGGCAACATTTCAAAACAGCAGGACCTGTGCGTCCCAGAGCAACTGACACCAGTCCAGCTGGAGCTGGGCAGAGGAATGGAATTACATTAATAGCATGAGCGACCAAATACAATTCACATGATCTGCCAACAGAGCTATTCTCTGGTAAGCTATCTGGGGGCATGATTAATGTCATTAAACACCCAGACTTAGTCAAGTGCACAGATTCATACGACAACATAAAAATGTTCTAACACTAAAAACATCAAATTGAATTTTCATTTTCAATTCTATTTAAAAAAAAAAAAAAAAAATTAGAGTAATGAAAATTGAATTAGATAGGAACTGACTTGGAACAGTGGTTTATTTAATCAACTTTCTGTTACATAAAGATGAGTCAGTTACTTAACTCTGACACCAAAATGGTCCAGTGACATCTGAATAAATAAGATACCAGCACCAGTTCCAGGACTCTGCACTGAGAGGGCATCTCGGGACAATGATTTGCTCCAGTGCCTTCACAGGGAATAATCAGACCTACTGTAGCCTCATCCGAACTCTTCCTCATAAATTCTGGCATTCACTTCAGAGATGAAACAAGAGCAATGTTGTGTATATTTGTATGTGGTGAGAGGGGTATTTTCAGAAGGACGATTGAGGACATGCCCTTTATTTAAAGGAGGGGCATTCATGCTGGATCTAATTTATATGGCCATGGGATTTTAACATTCCTTTCCAGTTGATGTGCTTGCAACAGTGTGCTCATCAGAGACTTTTCACAATGTCCGTAACATATTCGCGATTGAATTAGCGTTATGCAAGATACGTCTCATTACTTATCACCTGTGAATAATCACAGAGAAAATAACATGTAAATATGTTATGCAATTAACTTAACTCTCATGAGTTAACTTAATTTCATGAGTTCACCACTTTAAAGCATACAGTGAGTTTGCAGGGTTTGTTTGTCAAGATCTTGAATAATGTTACAGATGTTTGTGCTTTGCGACATCCACTGGATGTTTCAAGAGAGGTCTTGACTTCAGCTTACACTTAATCAATTATTTCTAATAGTTTGTATATTGATGTTTTTGTTTATTTTATATTGATACTGTTATTATTAATATTTTGCTGTATAGGCTTACACACTTAAAATAAATTTGACTATTGTATAATGTTCATATTCTGCAAGTCATTTTAGACAATCTGCACAACCATAAACAAACATGAGCTGTGATGTGGACATGTCGTTACTGTAACCTTTTCCTTGAAACATTTGGACATTGTTTTTAAACCTGGCTCAAACTTGCAACATAGCAACTAATTATAGAACATCTATTTCATCATTCCTCATCATGTCAGAGCACAGAACACACAAATAAAGAGAAAGGGAAATGTCTTCATGAACTTACAGCATTATTGGGAACTTCAGACATTGCCATTTTGTTGAATCTGAGTGACAGGAAATTTGTTTTGGAATAGTAGTGTTTTTGAAGATGTTTTGGAGTGGTGCTCTTGAAGGTGCTTTCAGCTCTGATGCTCACCTGGCCTCAGACTAAAAGCCTCACCAAAATGTACTGGCACATTTTAGGCTCAATTACAGAAATTGTCTTTCTTCTCTCTGATCCCTTTTCTCGAAATGGAGAAGTGCACAGGCTAAGTTGATCAACATCAAGACACCAGAGAGGAGAAATTTATGGTGACATCTTGTTCTTGCATTTCTAAGAATGAGCGTGTAAAACAATATGTCATCACGCCGTGCAAGTCAGGTCAGTTCCCTTAAAGTGCTTTCCAGTCAACAGAAATATGAAAAAAGTTAATAAATAATTGAGAAGATATACATTATGTAGTGGCAAAAAACAATGTCTTTGGTTTTTCCAATAACCCTTCCATTGTTTCCCACCACCAGGATAATGCGGGCACAGGGTCAGACTCGCAACCCTGATCCAAGAAATCCAAGAGAATTGTTGTTGCTGAATGCTTGTCGATATTCATTGTAAAGAAAATATAAAACACAAAATAAAGTCTGCAAATTGCTTTTAAATGTCCGTATATGTCTGTTTGTAGCGCACAGAGTTCAGCGTTCTCGCAGGCCAAGCTCTATCGGGATCCAGGCCGAGGTCAAAAGACTGTATGCTTGGCACGCCTTCTTCCGCTTATGCTCTCCAATTTATTGAGTGGCACCCTCTCCACCTGACCTGTAGAAGGAGCACTTCCAATGGCAACGAAAGAGAGAGAAATATAAGTAAATTATGAAAACAAAATAAAACTCAAATGCGGCTCCTACACATTATTAAAGGGCTCTAGTTGAAACTGCATGCACAGCTTTGGCACTGAGGTAACCGTATGAGAACATGTGGTGATAGCAATGTCTGTTAGGTGATTGACTTATATTAAACAAGTTGACAAGTTGAGTTGGTTATGTAGCCTATCTGTTTTGACGGAAATAGTGTGGAAGGAGTTACAGAGAACTTTCATTTACATGAGTAAAGGCTGTTCACATTAGGAACGATAACTATAACAACAGCAAAAAAATATTGTTCTAGCTCATATAAATGATGACATCCACACAAAAACACAAGAACGGTATCTTTGGGGATAACTTTCAGAGCAATTCTGAGAACGATAAAAAGCTGACAGCCAAATAGAATCCATAACATTTTAGCCATCACCACAAATCAACACAAAGAGATACTCTTTAAGATACTGGCCATGCCCTCATTAGTGCAGCAGAGAGCACCTGTGTTGGCATGGGACTAGTACTTCATATTGATCAACACACCAAACAGCCATGAGGTACCCTGGAAATCCAGAGTTCTCGCAAGAGCACAATTTGAATTGTGTCAGCAAGATACTCTGGCCACGAGCAATGATGCACGTTACGTTTACCGGAACCATCTGCGGTAACCAATCAAATCGGTGTATCTGATAAAGGGGCGAGCTAAACTGGTGACGACAGTGCTACAACTTTCAATTTCAGTCGTGGTGTTATCCAATTGCGTCGAAGTACAGAATCAGCCGGAGTAAACATTGGTTGTGTTAAACAATTGCCTGCAGTGAGATTTTCAAATGCATGCCGGCCATCGAGTTGGGCCATTTTCATTACTTATAGCCAGACCCTTAATCTGAAAGATTCCAGGGTCTGGTTTACTACTAAGCTAGCCATGAGGTGGAGAGAGGGAAAAACGGTTACAACCAAATGTTCTTTATTGTATCGCGACTAACTCTCCACTCTGCTACATATTCAATACGGTATGTACGGAGGAACCCCTATAACACACAGCATGAGAAGATTGTGTGGGGCAAGCACACAGGTATAGCCAGGTAGACAGATGTACACTGGTAGCTCACACTGTCTGATGGCACTGCTGCTGCCTGGCCTACTGGAGCGGTGGTGGTTGCTATGGTCCATCCGCCGGGCGCAAAGCTGTCTGGATGGACATGGATAACGCCATGGCTGAGAATCTATCAAACTAAAGCTCTGGAAAAAAATGAAGAGACCACTGCAAATTTTAATGTCTGTCAACACATTCCAATGTTGCTCAGCAACCATTGGATGATATCAGAAACATGTCCAGTGGTTTCTTAAATGTCTTACCCGTAGGCTAGCTAGCTCTGCCAGATGCTTTCTGCCAAAGTGCTACTCTGGGCCTCAATGGCAGATTTGGGGTCACTCAAGCCTGGGTGATCATAGGCAATTCCCTGCCCAAGGACCTGCTGGGTCGACTCTCAGACTTTATGGAGTGATGAAATGCTAAATGCCTGATTGCACCTAGCACCAACGCACCAAAGGAGGTGCTAGCTGTCAATATCAGTGGAGACTTTTGTATTGTATAAAGGCACAGAGTCAACCTCCACTGCTGTGTTCTAGAGGTGTGGTCCGTGGGGCCACCACACCCTGCCCTGAGTGAACATGAAACCCGGACCGGGACAGACTGACCTGTAAGGTCACGTCTGTAGCTTTTGCGTTGGACAGCGGTCATCCTAGATATTCTGCTTCGAACAGACAGATGACTGGTGTGACCTATGTGACACTTTCGTAGACTGGGGGCTGAGTGGTGATGCGACTACCACCCTCACTGTCACCAAGGGTGGGAGGTGATGACTGAAGCACAGCAACATGTATTTGGAGTTGGAGAGCATCTTAGGAAAATGCTGGGTTAGGGATATATTGACCACTCTGGCCTCTGCCAGAAATAACTTGCAACACTCCTGACTCACAGACAGAACCTGCAGTTCCTCTATCTTCTCGCTGTGGTGACTGTCTGGAGGAAGGCTGTCTTTAGTGACAGCCACTTTGGTTCAACAGACTCAATCGGCTCAAAAAGAGATTGTTGCCAAATGTTGCGACACTTGATCTGAGTCCTTTAGAGGCACCATTAGTGTCCTTCCTCATGTCATGCACTTCTGTATCATTCAGACTTTTGAAGTGAAGCACAGCAGTGATCAGATATTCTATAATCTCTCATAGTGATATTAATGGTGGCCACTATGTATCTAAGGTTGGTGGTAGCAGACTTCACAATACCTAGCTGCTTCTGCAGAACTGCAAGATGTTAGGGAATTCATCTAATGAGCCACACACCAAGGGTGACTGTCTGAGGTTGGAATTGATCAATTGTGCCCGGTCCAGGGCCCCAAACATGGGCCTATGAGGGCCCACACTTAAGGCTCTCGGGAGGAAGGGCTGACATAGGGAGTCTGGTGCTTATATCCCCCTTCAGGAGTGGCACAGTCTGTGAGGGTCCACGCAGGACCACAAACCCACTGCACTGGCCTGTTTTGTACCCACCTTGTCAAGGGGAGGGTGAAGGAAAAGGTCGTCTGCCAGCGGAATGCCAATTAGAGACGGGGGATCTGGCCCAGGCACTGCCAGACACATGAGCTCAAGGGCCAGAGGTACCAGCTGACGAGCAGCTTCTGACTCACCAGGGTGACACTATGAAGAACAGGAGAAAGGTAAGCATGGTGGTTGCACATCTGGGCACTCACTAAAACATACTGTATGGTTGCCCATATGGTACACCACCAAAGAAGGTCATGGACTTATTTGGATACTTGAATTTAATAGTGAGGGGATCTGGTCAGAGATGGAGCTTAGCTCACTGAGACCCAATAGCTGGCTTCAGACTGTTGAGCCAGGCCGAGCCAGGCTAATTTGGGGGCCACCTGGTGCTAGTAGCCCAGGTCCACAAGCCTCGTAACCCTGAGACCTTTGCATTCAGACTGTCAGGCCATTAGCCTATCCTCATTACATTTCTCACTTGTGAAAACGTCACCAACACCACACATTTTCAAACAGGATAAGCACCGCTGCATTGCTGTATGCTATCGAAGTCGGTCACCTCTTATTGTCCTTTTACGCGTACGTCACTTAGTATTAATTTCTATACAAACCAAGACGGTGGATTCCTAAAGAAACGCAGGCACACACCACATATTTGTATCTAAATGAGCTATGTAACATTGTTGTAAGGCTTGTTGTAAGAATTTTAATTTCACAACGATGCCGCGTGAGTTCACCCAGCTCGGCACCAAACACGCGCACAGTAGAGAAAATAGGATTTTGAAGGCAGAAGACGCTCCTGCTAAGAACCAAACCAGATTTTGTTCAACTCCACAAATCTGTGGCTTCTGGAAAATGTAAGGTTCATTTATCAAATGTTATTTTGAAGTATTAAAAACATCTTTATTTTAGATTTTCCGAAAGGGGCTGAAATTGGAGCTTTATTATAGTTCTAAAAGTATTCCACACTATCAATAGCATAAAACACACTGGCAGGAATAATTTAGTGGGACGCTTGTCTATGTTAGTTCATTCATAAGTTCACGTTTTGCTGTGCTACATGGTGAGTTAGCCTACTGACAGGCAAACATCTTTAACATGGACGTAACCAGCTATCTCTAAACTCGGTGTGCTAGCAACTCCACACACAGCAACGGTTTGACCACACCTTCACCTTGAAACCACCGCTAGCCCGACTCTAGTACCCAGTGGCCCAACGTTTAGGTTGAGCCAGAAGAAATCAGGGGCTAGTAGCACCAAGATAGCCCCAAAGTGGCCCCAGTCAGCACCCGTGCCAAGAGGTGTGAAAGCAAATAGCCCCGGCCTGGCTAATTCGGCTTTTGCCCGATGGTCTGAAATGGGCTGAAAGGGGCTAATGGGGAACAAAAGGCCTGTGACTTTACTGGAGAGTAGTGTGAAATTAGAATTAAAATAGCCCCACATCATTCAATTTTCAATTCAATTCAATTCAATTTTATTTATAGAGCGCCAAAACATTACACATGTCTCATGGCGCTTTACAGTGTTAAACCTTCAAAGAGAGCCCATGAGCAACATGGGCAAGGAAAAACTCCCTAGAATTGGAGATCATCACATACCCTTCACCATAGCTAGAGATTGGCATGGTGTTTTTTCCAGTTAGCCTATTAGCCTGTTTGATGCTCATTGAGCTCAATGCAAATCAAACAGGTAAATTCTTCAATCACAAAGAAAATTGGTGTCCTTAAAGTACTGTAGGGTGACTATACATCCCCGGTTTCAGGGGACAGTCCCCGTTTTTGGTTGCCTGTCCCCGGGAAATGTAGAAAAACTACCTACAGTATGTCCCCGGTTTTTGAAGATACAAATTGTACTGTAGGCCTATGTAATCAGATTGATAGTCAAACTGAAAATGTCCTTGTTTTTTCCACATCTTTGGATTATTTCCCCAGCTTTGGTCTCGGACATCTGGTCACCTTATTAAGGTTGGATTTTTACCTATTTGTTTTTAATTAAGACATTACGATATTGTCAAAAGATGATTTTAATTTATACTCCTCTTTTTAGTCAACTTTAGCATGGGATCAACTACTTAGTCCACCCACATAAGTAAATGTATATAATCTTTTGATCCCACAAGGGAAATTTGGTCTCTGCATTTATCCCAATCCGTGAATAAGTGAAACACACACAGCACACAGTGAACTGGGGTGAAGTGAGGTGAAGCACACACACGTAACCCGTAACCCGTAGCAGTGAGCTGCCGGGACACACAAACCCGACGGCCAACCATCGGACTATCAGTCAGGCTCCCGACTCACCTGGTCGGTCAAAAAAGTGCCTCGAACTAGCCTAGAAATCTAGACACCCCTAGCGGCATCACATGTAATTTGGCTGGCGGGGCATAGGCACGATCCATAGAGCTTAGGAGCTGAGAACTGGAAAATCAAGCGGGCCAATCACAGCATGTATAAAGTCGCTGGGCGGGCTTAACATAATGGTGACTGTGTTGCTTGCGTCTACATTTGACGCCAAAGGATTTACATTGATGTCTATGCCCTTCACCCTTCGGCGTCGCATATGAATGCGTGGGGGCACCTTCGGCTTCCGATATTGACGCCATGCGCCACGCTTGACCATGCGTCCTCGTTCGACGAGTTGGGTGTGAGACCGTGTTGGTGACCAGAAGTTGCGACGGTAATGCATCCTGCTTTTTGAAAAGAAGAAGATAATTCGTTTAGCGTTATCCTATTGCGGAGAGGGAATTTGAATGACAACTGTTTATCCCACCCCTCCGATTGAGCCCTGACTACGGTGAGTTCCCAAACCCTACATCTTGATGTGGGTCTGGCTCGTCAGGCTACCTCTGAACACACCGAAGCGATGCCGACGCCGATTATAAGTTCGGCGCATGCGTAAGGTGAGATACATTAGGCTACCCATAACCTATGACCCATAACTGCAGGCTTCAGAGTCAGCCGAGTAGTTATCAAGCAGGATTCGCCGAACAAAATGCCACTAGTTTTCGGACTTCTTTGACTAAGCAACATGAAAATATAAATACAATTATATATTATGTACTATTTTATTGTCATTGCTTGTGTGTGATGCCAATGAAACACTCTCTCGGGAGTAAATAACTTTTTCGCCCGTTAACCTGCTAACATTAGCACAGTAAACGAAAAGGTAATGGGAACTGCTAGTCATGTTCGCTAACTAGGTAGGACATTGGTGAACCTGAAATAACACAGCGGTGTGGTAGTCTACTAGTTCTAGCAAAAAATATGTTAGGATAGTTGGGTTTGTTACTTACATCGCTGAATTTAGGGCTAATGTCAGTTTAAATAAGTCCTTTGCTACCTAGCAATGGTCCGAGATGTTTCGAAGGGTAGAACTCCACCAATTAGATTGGTCTTTGAGGCCGACGGTCACTGGCCGACTCTACATGTCAAGTCGGCCAAAACTAACCCCAACGTCAACTGGCGACGGCATGGGACACACCAAACAGACTCGAGTCCCCGAACGCCCCCGACAACCGACCACCCCCAACTGTCCGATTATCGGGTTGGTGTGTACCGGCCTGGTGCAGTGCTCAACCACTTTCCCTGCCCACATTTTCAACCCTTCGGATACAAGGCCGAAGCCCTAACCAGTAGACCACTGGTTCATCAACATAGCCCACTACTTCTGATGATGATGATGATGATGATGATGATGATAACAATAACAATTCACTGCCAAATGGGTGACAGAATAAATTGAGATAGTTGGACTTGTTTATTGCGGCAGAGTGGACAAGAGTGACTAGAGTGGAGAGCCACTGCAGCGATGGCCATGCTACCCGATGACTGTGTGGTGGTGGCTGCTCCTGCTCTAGTTGGGTTGGAGGACTGTCCTCATTTGACTCAGGCCATATTACACAAACTGTCATAACACTGCACTTGGTTGTGATTCAGAATGCAGGATCAGGAGGGGGAGGGAGAGAGGGGGATGAAAACTGGGATTTGTAATAGATGTGTGTGTGAGTGTGCACTTATAAAGAGAGACACAAGGGGGAGGGTGCTGTTACAGTGCACAGGGTAAAACGGGGTGGATGGCTTAGCGGTCTCCTCACTTGAACCAACAAATATGCTCCAAGTCAAATGAGGTCATGACTCACGTAAATGCTGGCAGTAAAACCACATTCATAGTGTGTGTGTGTATGTTTATGTGTTTGCCTGTATCTATTATGTACAATAAGCAAACAATCCTCTACAGAAATAAAGGAAGCCATAGCTTTCTCTGTCGTGGTTCATAATATCTCATTCATGGCTCATGAAAAATCATTCATCTCATGTTTTGGTATATATGTAACGTTTTTAAAAGTTTCCATTCTATATACATTTTCTTCTGTACTACGTTCTTCTGTCAAGATTTGTGTTCCCCATTGAGAGAGAGAGAGAGAAGGGGGGGGGGGGACTGAGAATGAGGCACTATCATTCACCTTCAGTGCTGCCAGAGCACAGCTCTGGAACAGTCTATTATCTCATTAATGCAGGAGATTTGGAAAGGGTAGAGTGACAACGTTTACGATGTAATAAATCATTTCAAGGGGGAGATGTGTAGGTATTTTAATGGGGGAGATGTGCATGTGTTTCAATGGGGGAGATGTGCATGTGTTTTAATGGGGAGATGTGAATGTGTTTCAATGGGGGAGATGTGAATGTGTTTCAATGGGGAGATGTGAATGTGTTTCAATGGGGGAGATGTGAATGTGTTTTAATGGGGAGATGTGAATGTGTTTCAATGGGGGAGATGTGTTTTAATGGGGAGATGTGCATGTGTTTTAATGGGGAGATGTGCATGTGTTTCAATGGGGGAGATGTGTTTTAATGGGGAGATGTGCATGTGTTTTAATGGGGAGATGTGAATGTGTTTCAATGGGGGAGATGTGAATGTGTTTTAATGGGGAGATGTGAATGTGTTTCAAGGGGGGAGATGTGTTTTAATGGGGAGATGTGCATGTGTTTTAATGGGGAGATGTGAATGTGTTTTAATGGGGAGATGTGCATGTGTTTCAATGGGGTAGATGTGAATGTGTTTCAATGGGGGAGATGTGAATGTGTTTCAATGGGGGAGATGTGCATGTGTTTTAATGGGGATATGTGAATGTGTTTCAATGGGGGAGATGTGTTTTAATGGGGAGATGTGCATGTGTTTTAATGGGGAGATGTGAATGTGTTTTAATGGGGAGATGTGCATGTGTTTTAATGGGGAGATGTGCATGTGTTTCAATGGGGGAGATGTTTGTTTCAGTTGGGAAGATACATGCACGTGTTTCAATGGGGAGATGTGAATGTGTTTTAAGGGGAGATGTGAATGTGCTTCAATGGGGAGATGTGCATGTGTTTTAATGGGGAGATGTGCATGTGTTTCAATGGAGGAGATGTTTGTTTCAGTTGGGAAGATGCATGCACGTGTTTTAATGGGGAGATGTGCATGTGTTTTAATGGGGAGATGTGTCTACTGTAATGGGGAGATATTAATGGGGAGATGTGCATGTGTTTTAATGGGGGAGATGTGTTTTAATGGGGAGATGTGCATGTGTTTTAATGTAGGGGATGTGCATGTGTTTCAGTGAGGGAGATATGTGTGTTTCAGTGGGGAAGATGTCCATGTTGCCTCCTGATATGACCTCCTCTATTACAGCACTGTCCTCAACTGTTCCCTCATGAGTTGCATAAGAATTCTATTCATATTTCTAGGCCTTCTGATGCTTTGTGCATGCACTACAGTATATTCTGCACAATGTGAGATTAAAAAAAGGGGAAAAAAGAAATGTGCAAAAACAGAAACCCATTATGTATGTTTGTGAGACATCAATACATTGATGTTACAGTAATGTGTTGCAGAGACCTTGCTATGAAATGGTCATTCTCTGCGGTGAGTCTGTACATTGGCTGCTTCCAGCAACTGAGGATCATTTCAGTTGAAGGACATTGTGCTCCTCCTCCCAGCTTCCCCTTGAGAACATTACATCTATGAGCTACCCTAAATGCGCCACAGCTTATATGTTGTGTAGAAAGAAACTGAACTGATACGGTGTCAACTCAAGACATGTTGTTCTTCATAATAGGGGGCATGAACATGAACATGAACATATCTGTTATGAGGTAAATTACAACACCATTTCCAAAAACATTTGGAGGGCACTACAAAGGACACTTTGTAAAATGTAGATAAAACCAGAATGTGATCATCTGCACATTTTATATAGGATATAGACATATACAATCTTGAAACACTATTTCATGAAAAAGATATGCACATTTTGAACTTGATGCCAGCAACAAATCAACAAAAAAGTTGGGATAGGGTCACAAAGGGTAGGAAAGTTGTGTAATGCAAATGAAAACACAAGAAGGAACATTTCTCAACTAATCAGGTTAACCATGACTGGGTGCAAAGAGAGCATCCTGGAGAGTTTCTCAGAAGTAAAGATTAGATGGTATTAATCACTCTGTGAAAATCTGCGTGAGGAAGTAATGCAACTACATACGAATAATGTTCCTCTGAAGATCTTGTAAACAACTGAACAGGGCTGAAAAGCAACATGGGATGTCTGTAATTACAGATCGTCGGGTGGCATAGCATTGGAAACAGACCTTTTTCTGGATTCAGATAACTTCAGATAACAATAATGTCTATGAACACAGTTCCATCCACAAATGCTGGTTAATACTCTACCATGCATGCAAAGAAGAAACCATATTTACGTAGACATGGTCCAGAAATGCCATATACTATCTGGAACCAAGCTCATTCAGATGGACGAGGCGAGGCGAACGTGGAAAACTGTCCTGAGATCACCCCAGCCAAAATGTGTTATTCTTGTTGGAAATCATGGTCTCTGCATCCTCCAGGCTAAAGAGGAGAGGGACTATCCAACTTGTTATGAGGGCACAGTTTAAAAGCCAGAATTAGTGCATGGCATGGGCAGCTTGCACATCTGGAGTATGGAGGACCTTTGAATATTTCAGGAAAACAAGGCCAGACTGCATTCTGCACATATTGCAACAATGTGGTTCCATAGAATCCAGGTGCTAAAATGGCCAGAGTGCAGCACAGACCAAATTGGGCACATCACGGGAAGAAAGCACCATAAGAAGATCTCAGACTGTTGCAGAGCTGAAATGCTATACTGTAGATAAGAATGGGATAACATTTCATTCACGTTGTTTCTCCAGCAACTGGTCAGTTCCCAAACATACAGATTGTTGATAAACAAAGAATTGAAGGTATGGGCCTCTCTTTCCCTAAAACACAGTTTCTTCCCCCCACCTTTTATGGGCTTGGGCTAGTCACTCAAAACCTGGAGAAATCTGGAGAAATAATGTGGAAACGTCTACATTTTCCAGGAATAATGATTGCAGCCATGGCTTACACATAAGCTGCACAGTAAAGTACAATAAGCAGTCTAATACAGTTGAACAGTATTAAGGGATTGTAACAAGAAGCAGGTGCTATAGCAAATGTCCAGGCAATCACAACAAATCCATCAGCCAATTTTGATACAGTTAGCCTAATGTTAAATTCTGAAATGGCAAGAAGTGCCGCACAGCAGGATGAAAGTGGGAGCTGTAGCAGAATTGGACAGAATTTTATGAAATTCAGTGTGCAATGAACGTTGCAGTGATTATTTGTACCTATATGTGACGTTTGTTCTATTGATAAAGGCAATAGAATCATTACAAGCCAAGCCAAAAATGTGGATCGATACAACTTTGAAACAGAGTGACAAATCAAAAATCGTAAAAAGCCATCTGGTTAGACTTGGTCTGCAGGTGACGAATTACACATTATTCATTCAGACTCACACGTGCACAGAATTCTGGGAACACTCTTACAACAGAGAGGGTTGAAGAGGAATGACTGGCTGGCATGTTTAAAATGTTTGCTGATGAACAAAACTATGCCCATTATGATGCTATGTTGGGCGTATGTGTTGACTATACTTGGCTTTTCTCTCATGACAAGTTCTCTGTCTGAACTTCAACTGTGAGGGTTCAAAACAAGCCACCATATCAGTACATTTCAAACACTTTCCATTAGCTTCAGCTCGGCAGTCCTGGGTGATGATCGACTGCCATGACATCACTGTGACCTATCATAGCCTTGCATTCTATCAATCTATTTGACTGAAGTTGGTAGCCCCACCAATCTCGCTGGAACAGCCACCCACTACTCTTACAGATCCAGACATAATAAATATTGAAATAAAATAATAGAATATAGTAGGCCACCGATCGGTTCAATTGTGAGAGGTGTTTTTAGGTGTTTCCTCCTTCTCGGCGAACGTTTGCAAACATTGGCAACACATTCGACTATTGCATCACAACTTAACAAACGCATAGACTCGGTGCCATGACAGCATTATAGTTGACTGAACTTGACAGTGGCAGGTGATGAAGTTTTTAAAATGGAAATCTCAGCACACCTATACACTGTTGAGAAGTTTGTTGTCCCCTGCATACAGTACACCTTCTAAACTCTCTAGGAATAATGATGTCAGCTATGGTTTAGACTTAAGCTGCATTAAGCTGTCTAAATAATCTAATCTAATATAATTGAACAGTATTAGGGGATTAGAAACTGTAAACAAGAATCATGTGTTGCATGTGAAGCATGAAAGAATCGTGTGTTAATACAGTAAGTTTAAAGCAAAATCTAAAAACTTTACCATAACCTCAAACAGCTCACAGTCATGGAGGTGTGTGTGTGTGTGTGTGTGTGTGTGTGTGTGTGTGTGTGTGTGTGTGTGTGTGTGTGTATGTGTGTGTGTGTGTGTGTGTGTGTGTGTGTGTGTGTGTGTGTGTGTGTGTGTGTGTGTGTGTGTGTGTGTGTGTGTGTGTGTGTGTGCGTGTGTGTGTGTGTGTGTGTGTGTCTTAATGTAGCATACTGTGGTAACTGCTGTGTCATAATGTACATTACTACATTATAACAATCAGGGTGCGATTTGTTATCTCATAATTTTGACTAGTAGGCCTATTTCTTAATTTTTACTTTTTACTTCATCATTTTGACTTAGTATCTGGCAGCTTGTTCTCTTTTTTCAAGTGGTGGAAACCATAATAAAGAGCACGCTAAAGCGAAGTCAAGATTTACTACACTGTATGTCTGATATCACCTCATAACACTGTCGCTCTAATGTAGCTACTTCTAAGATACTTTCAGACGTGTACTTTCAGACTGTAATACTTTCAGATTGTAATATCTGACTCCTTAACACTCCATTTCGATTTAGGCTAACCTTTTGGACAAATACAGTATGACGTGTATGGCACATTAACAGTACTTTAAATCTCTTGCGTATGCGTCTATGAAGAGTTTGTTAGTTACAGTACATTCACACATATGAAAGCTACGCATAGTTCATGCGGCGGGTTATTTTGTTTGAAAAAACCCGACTGTAGCCTATAAATAAGGGTGGAAGAAAATCATTCGTGACGCAGTTACTGGAAAGGATTGGAGCTTTACCATGACTGGGTGGTGCTTTTGAAGTGCGAGGCGGTCGCGAACAGTGTACGCTCTGGCCCAGTTCACTTAAGGTGAATGTGCGACCCTAACTGAACCTGCCGGAAGAATAAAAACAAAGAGCCTGGCTATGAGATCGAGCCCACGACTAGCAGAAACCAGTAGGCTACGGTCGCACTGAGAGCAGCTGGCAACGATCGTCTACATACCGTGGACTTTTGTTTAATTTTTTTGTATTTTTTAAGAATTTTTTCTTGATGTGCAACAGTTTTAAACTGATACAAAGTGATGCTGTAAGTACAATAACACCATAAAGGCAACGGATCTATTCAGGTAAGACAGGCTTTGGTATAACATTTTTGAATGCTTTTAAAATATGATCTACTGTAAAATTGTTCAATTAGTGTCATTAGTGAAGATTTAAAACTTTCGTTATGTCTCAGGTGACTAGATCAAATTGTGTGTCTCCTTTCATTCATTGTCAGACTATCAATTTGTTGATATATACCTGCCAAAATGTTTACATTGCATGTGAATGTGCATCACGTTCAGTTTTTCAATGAAACAATGATGCGGTTTTTATTGATTTTGTAGAAAGGAGATGTAGCCTAGACTGACTAATTTACGCTCAGTCAGACGTGCAACTGAATGAAGTCTATCGACTTCACATTGGCGACCCGCATTTGTCACTGACAGTATAAATCACTTGTTGTGTCTCTTAAGTGAAAAAAAGCCCAGGGGTTTAGCTTTACACACACGTCTTTACATTAGTTATTTATCCGGAAAAAGTAGATTTCCTTCGCAAGTAATCTTCAACTTCATACCACTCTCACTTTAACATTACTGCGCGTAAAGACGGATTTCCTTATATTTGCTCTGATATTCCTCGTCTATGAGGCTGTTGCATAACATTATGTTGTTATCTTATATAAGCTTTAGGCTAAACAAATCTTAATGACCATCTCTCTCCCTCACTGTCTTTTCATTTTTCTGTCACTAGGTGGAGGCATTGTCAAAAAGGAGGCACATCAGCAGTCAACAGAGGTTGCCGTATCCATGACTATGACATTGACTGGACCACCGGTGATGGGAGAGCAGGTTGGTGTGCTCCGAGAACTTGGAGGCAACTGCTCCTCTCCTTTGAGCAGAGGCATGCTGGGATCAGCTGGGGAAGTGGAAGGAGCGTTGTCCTTCACAGACGAGGCCGTGTCCATCCTCACGTCCAGCAGCATGCTGGTCCGCTCTTTACTGGGCCGCTCCTCCGGGCTGAAGCACAAGGAGAGCCTGAGCCCCAACAGCCTGCGGCGCAAGCGCGAGTTCATCCCGGACGAGAGCAAAGACGACAGCTACTGGGACAAGCGCCGGAAGAACAACGAGGCGGCCAAGCGCTCGCGCGAGAAGCGGCGCGTCGGCGACATGGTGCTGGAGAACCGCGTCATGGCGCTGCTGGAGGAGAACGCGCGCCTGCGGGCCGAGCTGCTGGCGCTCAAGTACCGCTTCGGACTGGTCAAGGACCACGGCGACGCGCCCACCGCGCCCCTGTCGGTCACCCCCTGTGCCCAGGTCTCCGCGCCCGCCACCACCCCACGCTACTACCACCACTACCCAACTCCTGCGCCCGCCGTTCAGCAGCACCACCACCGCCAGGCCCTGCCACCCCAGCACGCGGGAGCCTACGGCGCACGAGGGGCGCGCGACAGCCACAGCGCGGCGGAGGACTCCGGCTTCTCCACGTCGGGCAGCTCCAGCGTCAGCAGCCCTGTGTTCTTCGACCACGGCCCCGCCGACATGAGCAAGGCGTCGCCCCGCGTCCCCGGGGAGGGGCAGGGCTACGAGCCGCAGCCGGCGCCCGACGGAGAGACGCTGGCGGGGGGCAACGGCCTCGGCGAGGCGGGCCGGAGGGGGGAGTGCGGGGCGGAGTACATGAAGAGTCTCCCGCACAAGCTGCGCTTCAAGGTGCCCGGCGCCAACGAGGGCCCGGAGACGACGCAGACGCAGGGGGACACCTGGAACTGCCCCGCACCGCCCACACACAGGGACTCCGGCGGCGAGCAGCCCAGGGGTCAGTACGGCTACGGGGCGTCCGACGGGCACACAGCCTGGCAGCAGCAGCACCAGCACCACCACCACCATCACCCCCGTGAGCAGCCTCAGCCCGGCCTCTTCCCCAGCGGGTACCACCCCACAGCCCCACAGCCCCACACAGACTCCACGCCGCAGCAGCAGCAGCAGCAGCAGCAGGACAACAGCGCTCTGCGCTCGCAGCTCAGCTGCCTGAGTGTGGAGGTGGCCCAGCTCAAGAAGCTGCTCTCCCACCAGCTGCTCTCCAAGCTGAGCTGAAGCGTGGGCATAGGGCCCTGCCACCCACCCGCCTACCTCACCACCGCAGAGAGCACCTCAGGACACTATAGCAGGAACGGACAGGTCACGGGGTCACGGGGTCACGGGGTCGCCCACCCCTCCTGTCCTCAGGTGTGCTTCTGTGTCTCCACTCTGTACTGTGTACTGTGTTTCAATCCGCCCTGGGCCGCCTGCCCTACAGTCTCTGTAACTGTGATCAGTTTGTAAATGGGCTGTAAATCACGTTCCCGCTGTAATCAGATGTGCTGAGCACTGTGACTGGTCCCTGGGTGGGGCCTCAGTATTGGTCTCCATCACTGGGATTTCACTGACCACAATAACTGTGCATTCCATGAAACCCTGTGTTGCTGTCAACATTAAACTGAAGCCTTACTGAATCTGTAGGCTACATGGTCACATCAGTATATTACCAAGAAGTATTCTCTTTTTCAGTATCTTAGACATATATTTTGTTCACTGCCAGCAAGCCCAAGAAAGAAAGTATTACTTTGAATTGTTTCAAAATCCGTATCAGTTTATTTTTTGTGCATGAACCTCATCAATATGAAAAAAGCTAGAGATCTAATATTGGGGGAAATCTCAGCTTGAACAGGTTAGTTTGAAACACTGAACCCTTTTCACATGCACAGTGGTGGAGCTATAGCAACATCATCATCTTTATCAGCTTGGATACAAGTCCAATTACACTGCTAAGCAAATCCATCTGTTTGCACTGTTTTTCTTTCTATACATTTAACAAATACTGTAAATTGTGATACTGTTTCATGTGACATTTTGTTCTAAATAAATGTTAAATATGAAACGGTTGTCCCATTTAATTCGCAACCTCCCTATGAAGTTGATGCAGAACTGTTCATTGTTAATGGCATCACAAACATCACAAAATATAGTTTCTAAGGTAATCATGAGTATAAACCTATTGATAACATGCAACATGATATGAACAAGTTTTGACTTTCTAAGTCTTAGGCTACTGTCCTGATCTAAGTCAAGCTAGTCTAGGATTGTGTTGAGTATAGGGACTAGGAAGCCTATTGAATGATTTTGGTTTAAATGTGACATTGAACTATGGTATTTTGCAAGTGTGATGAACTGTCTTTTGCTAGTGTGACGAACTGTCTTTCAATAGTTAAGTGGTTTTTACTCCCTGCGCATCCAATGTTGATCAAGGAGAGCCATTCACAAAGTCAGCGTTTCAAGAGCTATTTTAAGCTGCATAGGGAAGGTTATTGATTCACAACCTTATTCTTGCTGATCAAGGGAAATGTTTCAGCTTCAGTCAGAGACAACGAGAAGGCGACTAGAAAACAGAATAAGCTCTTGTTATCGAAAAATCTCTTCGGATTGCTCTATATTCCTCCGTGTGTGCAATATTTACAGTCACGTTCGATGTTTCACCGCAATTTCACCTTTGTCCGCAACACGCCTTTCCAATTGCAACCCCTCAACACTAGAGGGCGCTGAAATATCTGTACATATTGAGACCCCTTTCTCCAGAAAACAAACAATGGGTGGAGTGGTTTTATGTTTGTCACTATATTTCACTTTTCCTGTCTCTAGTAAACATGCATTTCTGTAGGCTATATTTTGCATCATTCAGAACCAACATCAAATTGATCTGAAATTCCCCAAAGTCCCCTTGAAATGTGTATCATTTGAATAAAACTGTGAAATTAAAATAAACATCACATCACATTTGTCAATGGACTTGAAGCATATGGATAGGCGCATTCCTCTGGAAAAGTGTGTGTCTTACTCTACCTAACTACATAATGAACCCCAATGCAAGGGCCTGCCTAAACACCTCAGCACAGCAGTAGAGGCTGCCTTCAGTCCTGCTGCTGGTGTGTGTGATAATCCATGTTAAATAAACACACATTGGGTCCTTTGTGTCCCCCACTACCCCGTTTCCACCCCCATCTCTCGGAAGGGAGTGGGGGGCAGTTGCTAGGCAGGCAGCACAACGGTTGCCAAGGGAACCCTTGCAGATGCAGACAGGGGAGGGAGTGTTGGGGTAGAGAGGGAGGGGGAGGGGTGGCCAAGTTCAAGGCCAAGGCTTTCAATCTGTGCCGTGTCCATCAGCACAGAGACAAAAGGGGAAGGAGAGAGAGAGACAGACAGGTTGTGTGTTTGTACGTCTGTGTCTGTGAGTTTGGGTGTGCGATGGGGCACTTCTCATTTTTCCCCTCAACCTCTCACATCATTGCTTATTTTTTGTTTGTCATTTGGTCTCCCATTAAAAGGCTTCTCCTTGTGTAACAGGAAACCATGTCTCTGTGAAGAAATGGGTATTCACAGTCTTGAGTGCAGTCACGTGATAGATCCATATGAGGCCACTGACAGCGGAAAATGAACCCCGTCTCTGAATGGCTCAGAATGGGGTCTGACTACCACAGTAGGGGGTACAACTAAAGCTAGTGGCCTCTGTGTGGTGTCTGATAGAGAGCCAAAGAACTCAAGATAGAGAGGGAGAAAGAGAAGAGAGGAATCAGCCACAAAGTAAATCAAAATTAAGGATAAGCCACTGATAAAAAAATATATATTTTATTCTATTATTTAGTGCAAAGACTTTTAGGCTACTGATAGATAGATAGATCAATAAATAAAAAGTAAAATTATTTGGTGCAAAGACAAAAAAAATCACAGATATTTGATAGAAAATTGAGATATTTTAAAGAGATGTTGAAAAATGCTTCATTGTCTCCCCTAAGCTGCATCTTTATGATTTGGAAATGGTATTTGGTAGACGCTTTTATCCAAAGTGACTTACGGTAGGCAATACATAGTTAAAATAAATATCACTATAATGTCAATCTGACAAAAAAAAAAACAACTTAATTGCTCTTGTAAGGAGGGCTGAAGAGCTTTTGTTTCCTGCCCTTGACTTTCTATGGAAGACATTTTTGCTCAAGGTCAAAAATGAATATGCTACCAAAAATGAAATAAAACACTGCAGTAAGCTACTTTATTTATTTATTTCGTTTTTGTTTTATCACAAACTGATATCGTAATGCTCCTTATTTCCATTAAGGTACTATATGATTAATGTCCAATACTTAGGTTACATTATTGCGTAATAACCAAATATTGCACCCACAAGTTGTTTATCTAAGGGATAGTATTCAAATGCTAGTTTTGAAAGCCCTAGTGGCTTCAGAAAATCGGAAGCACTTTGTTGTACATAATGTAATCAATTACACAAGATGTGTTCTCTATCACCGATAATGCATTATCTACATAGTCTATGCGTCAGTAAATAGGTGCGTGCGCAAAAGCGATATTACTGAAATAGAGTTTATGTTTAGGTGCAACTCATTCATGCTCAATTTAGTCCTGTTCTCTAACATATGCCCTAGTAGCCTACCCTATGTCTGGAGCTGACGTAACATTAATACCTACTACTCCGTAACTCAGTCTCTCCTCCTCTCCCCTACACTACCTCGCGTCTCATCTCATTTCAGCAGGGAGGGGTAAAGACGAACGGTGGGGGCAAACTGAGAGCGCGCGGAGAGAGAACAAAAACGTGACTAGGCACCTAAAGCGTTCTGTTATGCAACTACTGACCTACTAACACACATTCAACGACCGAGAGATAGAGGGGTAGGAAACTAGAGCAAGACTCCGACATAACATCAGGACACAAACCAAAAGTGGGAGACACGACAAGTACTAGAGCCAGCATCATTGACTGAGCCGGTGAGAGAGGAACACGCAGCGTGTAACGTTTCCAGCCGGAATCTGAATGAATCTGAATGAGATCGCAGGATATAACAACTTCAACTCTGGAACAAACTCTTCTTGAAGGATTTTCTTTGGAATCATCTATTTACATCCAGGTGGGTTTCTTTTTTTATATTATTAACTTCAATCCATTGTGCTCGCATATCTGATCCTTTCTGTTCCTTGCCTATTAGGTGAAAAATCGCATCACCTTGCGGCGCACGCAGACAAGCCAGCGTGTCTAGGTTATTGTTCATTTGGCAACTGACTTCAGACAGTAGAATCGTGTGTAGCGTGTCTTTTGTCAGCATAAGCGTATCTCATACACAACATAGAACGTATATAAATGTCGTTGTTTATTGGTTTGGTAGAATATTGTTATAAAGTATTTCAGTGAGCGGTGTTGAATCTTGGCAAATCGCTATACACTCATTGTCAAGGCGAGGCATTTTCCCCCACATTTCAGCCGCGTTTTCCGGCGGGTGGGGGTAGAATTCCTTACGAAATCTAAAACGTTTTAGGGGGGTTGGGGTCCGCTGACGGTTGATGGTCGCAGGATGAAGCTAAGTCCATATTTGGAAAGGAACCTGTTCTTCTTTAAACATCTCAAATTGCATTACTAACCTACTTCATATCTGGTAGGCTAGTTGGTAACCTACTGACCCACATTTAACTGCTTAATTGCATTAGGCTTACAGCTACTTTGGAAAAGGGTTGTAACCTAGTTCTAAATCAGCATACAACTTCTTTATTATTAGTATCTTACATTTAGCCTATTGTCGATAATTAGGCAACATTTGTCTTTGTTAAGTTTTGAATCGGCTTAAAGTTTACTATGAGACATAAGACCTACTGGGAGTTTGGCCAGCCATGAAGGCGGGGAGTTTTGTGTTATGTTGCAAGTCAAACAACTGGACACATTCCATGGGTTTCCTTGAGACACTTGCCCGGCTTGTCACGTGTAGCCCTTCTATTTAGCCGTTAACTTAATGGCCAGGAAAGGAAACAACCTACCACATCATGCCTATGATTGGCTGTTTACCACGTTGCCCTCACCACACATTACTTCTCTTCAAAGTTTCATATGATATTGTTGCGGTTGAGGCACCGTTGCAATTTTGTTGCATTTGACAAATCGAGTTGACGTTTGACTTCTAAACGTGGTGAGGACTCAGATCCCATAATCCTTGCTTTATAGTTGTTAAAATGCTCTGTTTAGCATGATTTTGGCGTGGGGCATACGAAACTTGGGTGCGGTGGCGGTGAGTCACTACTGTGGACTTGCATTTGACTTCAGCGGAGCGAAGGGGAGTTGAAGAACACAAGTTTAGTCTAGGCTACTACGTAGTCATGTAGGAAACCATGGGAATCCGGCGTGTCCTATTCTTTTTAACAAGGGTATGTTTGGCTTGATCTGGACAGATATTTCACCTTAAGTTCTAATGATCATTTGATAGTTATGAAAACGTGAAGAGAAACACAGTGCCTTGAAGTTATGTCGTTTTAATCATGTCATTTCCAAGTAAACTGATAAAAAAAAATATATATATATATATATATATATATATATATATAGCCTATATATATATATATATATATATATATATATATATATATATATATAGGCCTATATATATATTCTTCACAGTTTAAAGAGCAAAATATCTTGCACACATTTTGGAGTACAAACATGTTTAAGATATATTTAAGAGACAAATAGGCTTAGAGAAAGAGCCAACGCAGTCGTCAGGTAGTTTTGAAGTTTGAAAAGTTTATTTGATGTTACTAACATTCAGAGAGGTTGCCAAGGGTTGCATAATAAACATGATACTGTTGTGGAGATGATGCATGCAGCTGTTTGGGACCCCAAATCAGCTCCAACTATTTGCCCTGAAGGAGGGCAGGCTTAAGGGGTCAGTGGAGGGGGAGTGAGAAAGAAGTAAGCTCTGCTTGTCTCAAAATGTAGGTCAAATCTGTAAGCACCATGAGGTATTAGGCAAGAGTTTTTAACTTGCCTCTCAGAAGCCACACCTGTGCATACAGGCCTATAGCAAAGATTACTAACCAATTAGAATTGATGGCGATCATGTCGTGAAACATCAGTTACTGAAAGAAATAGAGGAGGCGAGGTAAAGCAGGTCACTGTGTGCACAGCTCCATATATGTGAAGGTGAACAACTCCAATGAGAATAACTCGCCACTCCTTGCATAAGCATGTCAGGAATGTGAACAAACTTTTTTGACCAACTTCATCCAGTAGCATAACCCCTTTAATTAGCATTCAAATCATATAGTCTGGTTCGTCTGGCACTGTTTTAGATAAATATTGCAGAGTGACTTCATAGAATCCTAATTATAGTGTGCTTTGCATGTGCTGGTTTTGATACTTGGGAATGTGTTGACAGTTTGACACTTTTTAAGTACTCTACTGCATCAATGTTTGAGCCTCAGTGGTAATAGGAGTCACAATTGAATCTTGTTTGACCTGAGTAGAGATGTAAATTAATTTGGTGGAACGCGTGGCCTTACTTGGCCCGGAGAAAGGTTACACCCTGTGGTCCCTACCCTGTGCCTGGGCCAACACATGTTGAATGGTCTCTGTTTCTGTATACTGATGGAGAACTGAGCGATACTTTCACTGGCGCTGAGCCTGGGTTTTCCTGGACTGTGGTCCCCCTTTCTGAGAAGATAAAGCTCGCTGTGGAGTTTGGGGAGTGCAAGCAGTGCCACGTGCAGGGGAGCCGAGTGTGTCTGCTAGGGCGAGCTGACATTCCACAGACCAAGGATCACTCTGTGGGACGACGGTTATAGAACAAACAGCAGTCAACGGCACCTCCATTTGACTGTGTCACCTGATAGCCCAAAGATGTTGAAATGCATCTGTTCGTCTGCGTCAAGCAGCGAGGGGTCTTGATAAAGAGCTCGTGAAAAGGAGCTCTGAAGGGTATGGCATCCCTCTTAAGTGTGAAGAATTTGTCGGTTGGTTAACTGAGAACATTGCTATTGCACCAGAATTTGTCAATGTGATTCTAATGACTCAAGATATGTGATGCCACTGATAGTGCTGCGTCCAAATTAGAAAGACGTTGAGGTCTGAAGCCTGTGAGTTCTAGCCGTTTGGTGTTACACAACAGTGAACTTGGCCTTGTGGCCATTCACAGAGACACACAATGTGCCGGAGCATCTCAGACACTGCAGAGTCTTTGGCCCACAGCTTGAATTGGGCAATGAGGTGACGTCACCTCTGCTACACCCCACCCCCGCTAACGCCATCACTAGCGCTAACGTACGTTTTCATTTTTTTTTTTATCACGGCATAAAATGGAAATAAAACAGAGCATTTGTTTGCGTCCAGGGATTAATAGACGGTATGATTCATCGCTTTGTATAATCCGATATCTCTTGCTGACGTTTTCCGTCTTTCAGTTTTTTTTCCCCCAGCACTGCAGTGCTGGTAAAATTCCTCCCCTCTCCACCAATTGAAAACCTCCACTCTTTCCCCAACCCCCTCCCTCTGTCTTTCGCATACGCACGCACACTCCCTCCCTCCCTCCCTCCCTCCTCCCGCTCTTTCTCTCTTTCTCTCTCCCTCTCCCTCTCTCCCTCTATTTTTAGAGCACACTCTAATTCTCTCTCTACCTAGCCCGCTCCCTCTCTTGCAGTAACACTGACCTAGTTTTCGGCGCAGAATCAAGACTGAGTGCAGTGTTTACTGTGTGGCTCTAGTTTCTAGGTCAGTGGGACATAGCGCCATACTTTCCCTCTCCCTCTCTCTCCCTCTCTCGCTCCCTCTCTTCCTCCCTCGTAACATGTTGCTTTAGCGCTGTGGAAACTGGCATCAAACACGCTTTGTTTCCCACGTTTTTAGGCTTCACACGTAAATCCTTCCCCTTGTATTGTGGATGGGTAAAAATAAACAGGCACAAACAACACAAATAGCTTGAATAGAGATTTGTGATTTGAAGGCTGGTGATGAGACAGGAAGCTCTTTCCATGCTTACTTATGTTACTAAAAGGCTTTTCAGTGCATGGGAATAAAACCTATTCTTCCCAGTCCCCCCACCACCAGCCCCCACCCTACACAACACATTCAGGGAAGAAAGGAAGGCTTTGTGGTGGTAAGAATAGGCTGAATTAAAAGGCAACACAGATGTGCAATGGCTGTCTGTGAGGTTATGTAACTCTGCGTAGTCCCGGGCTGAAGGGAACATAGTCCTGATAAAAGAATATTCCGGACGAGTAAATAGCAGAATCTCTATCACTCACTTACACACAGAGAACAAGGTACAGGGCTGGAGCACATGGTCATGGAAAAATAATTTTATATTTAGTGTAAATTTAGGGTAGGCTAGGTAAATGTTTCAGAATTGCTTTATTTTTGGACCTGTTTGCATTCTGGTGTAATACTTACATAAAAAAACACCAAAACCCCTGTCTGGACGAGGGGGTGTTGTTAAATAACCAAATCTTATTGGATGTTGTCTTAGTTAACTCAGATATATGGATTCATTTTCTTTTAATAATAGAAGGAAAAAAATGAGTGAAAGGATTTTGTGCTTGAACCATGGAAAGGCAGGAGTGCTGCCAGGTGGAAATGAGATCCCAGCCCCTGATAGAGCGCTGATTGTGTAACACCTCTCTGACATAACAAGACGGACGACTTGGCTTCAGCTGCAGAGTGCTCAGGAGGACTTGGAGTTAAATCACACTGGAAAAAAGTCCTAGACAGGCCAGCCTGCGTCCTATCCAAAGGGCAGTGTGAATTAGAGTCAGTATATTACAATAGAGTAGACTGAAGCAAGTGCCCAGCTCAGACAGAAGTGGGTAATAGTTTAATGTGATAGGTGGAGTGGCGTCGTTCGTGTTTTTTATGGGGGGGGGGGGGTAGATTGCAGGGAGGGTTGGAGGATTTAGATCTCAAAAAGGAGACACCGGGATGCCCTACTGTCCTTCCCTGCCTCTCTCTCTCTCTCTCTCTCTCTCTCTCTCTCTCTCTCTCTCTCCTCTGCTTGGCGCTGCAGCCCTGGCGCTTGGTCAGGTGCCTCTGGTTATGTGACAGTGCAGTGTGTTACACAAGAGTGGCGCAGCACGGCACATTCCCCTACCCTCCCTCTCTCTCCCCTGTGCTGACGCTGTTGACCTATATTCCTCTAAAGCCCCCACGCCAGAATGAAAAGTAAAGCACAGAGTACTACTTCTACTTCAACAACCAATTGTCTGAACTACCTTTTCAGAGTTGTTTTGTCAGTACATGATTATTACACAAGCAGTCTTTTTTTCGTAATAGCATTTTGCTCTGTTCTAATGTTGGCAATGAAGTTTTATGGGACTACGACTGTAATTCTTTACAGTTTTCACACTTTACAGTTACACCATGCAACTAGTAGATACCACCAATGGAGTTCTGTGGTTGACTTTTAAGCCATCGGCATAATTTCTTATAATGACCAAATTGCCATTTTTTTGTGTTCACAGACTTACTACTTGTGAGCGGTGTTGCCCTTGGAGACTGGTAAGCTGTGGAAAAATCCTCATCCAGACACACTGACCTACTTCCTGTTGAAGACACCTGAAGCCTTAGGTCACCAGCCTTGACTGCACGTCTCTCAAGATTTGCAAACAAACAGAAACCTGCTTCAGCCGGAGTCGAGGAATTCCTGCAGACTTGACTTGACCCAGTTGTAGCTGTGGGAAAACGGAAGAGGATTCACATCAGCTCAGCCTGAAGGGAGAAGAGCTCTTTGTTTTCCCAGCTTGGACTCTTCAGATTTGATAAATGAGGGAGGTTTATGTTGAGTTCCACCTCTTCCTCATCTTCTTGGCCAGTTTGGACACTTGAAGAATCTGAGAGCTGAACTTTAACAGAATAACTCAGAAGGAGCACTCATATCATTGAGGTTCCTCCCAAGAGGAACATAAGGGCCTCAAAGTAATTGATTGATCCGACCTTGAAGAAAATAATACCAACCACAAGACCTGATCAATTCACTCCCAGATATAAGTTTATTTCAATGTCAGCTGAGACCTACGATTCCCAATGGAAAGCCTGAATCTACAAGTTGAGAACACTAGTGACAATTTGGAATCTTTAGAAACATTCTCAACGTTCAGTGAGAGCAGTATACCGTCATCCGAAACAACCCCAGGCCGCCGCGGGTCCAAACCCAAACCGAACATGACTTGCAGAAGAAAGCGCGAGTTCATCTCCGACGAGAAGAAGGACGCCTCCTACTGGGAGAAGCGCCGCAAGAACAACGAGGCGGCCAAGCGCTCCCGCGAGAAGCGGCGCCTCAACGACATGGTGCTGGAGAACCGCGTGATGGCCCTCAACGAGGAGAACGTGCGCCTGAAGACGGAGCTCCTGCAGCTGAAGCTGCGCTTCGGCCTCATCAGCACGGCCGCCTACATGGAGAAGACCCAGCAGATCAGCACCTCCGCCGCCGCAGCGGCCGCCGCAGTGGCCGCCGCCCTGGCCAGCAACAACGCCTCCACGGGCTCCAGCACGCCCTCTGCCCAGCCCTACTTCTCCAGCAGCGGCTACTCCAGTGCCTCCCAGATGATGATGAACTCCGACTCCTCCGAGGCGGAGCAGTCCAGCCGGGGCGACCGTCAGGTCCTAAAGTACTCCCCCCGCGGCTCCCTGTCCGACATGTCCGACGGGTCTTCTCGCAACAGCCCCGAGCCCGCCGCTTACGAGGTCAAGCACGAGAGCACGGGCATGGACATCAGCAGGCTCGAGGCCAGCGTCATCAACGGCATGTTCAACGGCCACCACGGCCTGAGCAGCCTGCACTCCCACCACTCCCAGGACATGGAGCAGACGGACTCGGTGGCCCCTCAGGCCCAGAGGAGCGTGATCCTGTACCGCTCCAGCAGCGGCTCCTACTCAGCGGACGGCCAGAGGGCCGAGGAGATGGAGCAGCAGCCGGACAACGGCCAGGCCCACCGCGCCACTCAGCTCAGGGCCAACGCCGAGAGCCTGGAGACCATCACAGAGGTGGCCAAGCAACTGGCCAGGAAGTCTCTGGACTCTCCGAAGTACGAGTACGGCAGTAGCCAGATGGAAGGGGTCTCCGAGCAGGGCCCGCAAACACATCATCAGCAAGTGAGCAGCACTCAAGAGTGTGGGGATCAAAGACGAGAGCTCAACCCCAACACCTTCGCCCCCAACCTGCTGCCCAGCAGTGAGGAGGGCAAGACCCACCTGTACCACCGCCAACAATCCTACCTCAACACCCAGGACGAGGAGCCGCCCGTGTTAACGTACGAGGGCGGCCCGAGAAGCGAGGCGCACTACCCTGAGAACTCCTCGGGCAAAGACACTTCCTCCAGCGACGGAGACCCCCGCAGCTCAGACCGAGAGGGCTCCACGGACGACGAGTCCCCGTCCTCGTCCTCCTCCGACGCCTGCGGCTACCAGTTCATGAGCGCGGTGCAGGACCACCAGTCCACCCTGTCTCCCAGCTGCTACGGCGCCGCCGGCCAGAGCGGCGAGTGCCAGTCGGAGGTGAGGACCACCGCCCTGCCCCACAAGCTGCGGCTCAAGTACAGAGGGTTCTCCAGCTGTGGCGCGCACGCCCAGCTGGACGTCCACTCCGGCAGCTCTCCCAACCCCACGTCGGCGTCGCTGTCGCCGAACCCCGCCCTGCCCCAGCACCCCTACCTGGCCCTGCACCCGCAGGGGCCGGCCACCAGCAGCGGTAGCCACGAGGCAGACAGTGGCTTCCCGGAGATGGAGAGCGCAGCAAAGTCTCCCCGTCGGGAGGCAGAGGAGAAAGGGAAGAAGAGCTCCGGGGGGCGAGGAGGGAGGAACAAGAGGCGGGAGTGAAGGAGGAGAACTCTCAAACAGACTTTACCAGAAACATAACCAGACTTTTCCACCAATCCACACACATCCCCAATGTACAATAGTCCATCACTCATCCTCCCATAGCTGAGGACAGACATTACTGACTAGTTACTGGACTCTGTGATTTTGGGTGCGGTTTCGTGTCTGGTACACTGTGTCATGTTTGGTCCAGACCCTATTCTTCTCTATTTCTGACAGAGAAGTTCAATAGCACTTATTGGGCCAGACAAGGTATTTTCATTAAAGAAGGGGAGAAGTTGGAACTCTCTCAGTTTAATTTGAGATTCATGGTCTGAAAAGGAAGGCAAGTTCTCCTCGTAGCCTGCAGTGATGACCTGAGGCCCGCAGTACTCCAGTTAAATCTGGGATGAACTCTAAAGCTGCTGTGGCCTCGGCGCTCTCAATAGGTGGCACTTAAATGTCTCGATGAGCATCTTTTGGGGGACCAAGTCCCGACCAGTTCCATTTTAGAGGGAAAAAAACATCTCTTCCATTTCTGATTCACTTTTCTCCTCAACCCCACCCCTTGACATTTTCAAGCACTTGGATTGTATATTACTGTGACATATAAATTTACAAATATTTAAAATATATTTTAAGAAGAAAACGAAATATCAAAAACTACCAAAAAAAAAGAAGAAAACACAGGAGAAAAGAGAGGGAGCAAAGTTGAAAAGGTCGTCCATTTGTTCGTGCTGGAGTCATTGTACAGTCCTAACCTGTTTGTTGTAAAAATTAATGCTTCCAGTTTATTTTTTGAAGTTATTTTTTTTCAAAACACAAAGGTTTTACAAGGTATTTGAATGTGCCCATGCTCTGGCCATATATAGGACAAACCAAACTGATTCGATGTCAGCTGCTCAAGTCCCAGATTAAAGTGAGAGGGCTTTTTTGAATTTGCTCCGTCACCGTTGACGAGATCAGCATATGAATATGAATAAGTGCACGAATCAGATCGTGAACATCTGCCACTCGTCTTCTCACAAGTGGAGGTGTGAGGGCACACTTGACACCGATTCTCTGGTGATTCTTCACAGTTTGGATGTGGCTGCCGACACAGGAGTATAGCCTGTGTCAAAAACAAAACAAAACAAAAAAAAACATATCATAATGGACTCTTCCTCAGAGATCCAGTTTCAGAAAAACCTTGATACTACCTCAGTAGAGCAGAGTGCTGGAGGGGCCGAAGGCACTCAAGTGTCTTATGTGTCTCATGCATGGCATCTGGAGTTTGGCTCTCCGTGCCACCAAATTTGATTGGCCCAGATTTATGACATGGGCATTTTTGTTATAACAAGGTCACTTATTCGTACATATATCAATATATGTATGTTATCTGGTGTTTGCCATTATTGACCGTTATTGGGTCACTTACTCTTTTAATTCTCAAAAGGTGCCTCTCTGTCTGTTGGACAATTGACACCTCTGTGTAGCGCCCTAGTCCCACTGTAGTGTTTTATCACCCCGGGATGCTACGTGCTAATCCTGCACTGTATCATTCGGTTTGTACAATCTGTGTTTAAATGTTTCGCTTTCAGGTGCCTGCCACTGGCCATTGTGTATAAATGTAAAGTTTTCTCTCTTGGATGATGTTCTAAGGTTTATTTTATTCTATTGTTATTATTATTATTATTATTATTATTATTTTATATTTCATATTTCACCATTATAATTTTTGTTAATGTATTTTCTGTCCCTTTGTCTTTACCATCCACCTATCTCTAGAATGTGATTCTTTATGTATGTACACCCCGGCCCCGAGCCCTTTATGTACACCAGTGTACTCCGATGTAATGTGTGTTTGGAGAGTTTCAAGAAAAAAGGAAAAGAGCTGAAGGTGTGTTTTGGTTTTTACCCTGCACAGATGTGTTTGGAAGGACACTAAATGTTCAAAATGAAAGATGGGTGACAGAAAAAGAAAAAAAATTAAAATAAAACATTGAATTTCTCAATCTGTGTGTCATAGACTTCTTTCACATGCTTGCCTGTTATGTGTCTGGTTATGTCACAATAAAACCAGCACTGAAACTTCTCAAAAATCGCTTCAATAAATAAACAGCACATCGTGTCCAGAAGTCAAAGCACTCACAAGAATTCCCTCCGCTTGGCCTCTCCTGATGGCCGAGCCTGCCTGCCTGCCTGCCCACGGCTCCACATGGCATGCAGGATTAATTGAAATGTGAGGAGCATCAGAATGACACATGGGTACATAGTATCCCAGCAGGGTTCCGGAATCTTCTGTCCCTGACATAACACTGCCCTACTTACCAACATCACACACGCAGCCCAGGAGCATGAATGATGGGCATGGCATACATAACTTTGCACGCACTCACTTCACTTTTTTATTATTATAATAATCCCCTGCGGGTCAGAAGCCAAAACAGAACTGATGTTTTGGAGAGGTCAAGATGTCCGCGCTGTTACCTCATGTCTTCAGAGACACCGTGTTCTAGAAATATTCCCAGTGTGCAGACGTGCCATGGAACGTCGTGTATTGGAAACAACACCTAGCTCCTAATTAAATAACAGCCCCATCAGAGGGGGAACGGGGTGCTCCAACCTGTGAGTTCGTGAACATGTCCGTGTAATAAATAGGCCTACCACCGGCAGCGTGTGAGGGGAAACGGGAGACTTCAAAAAGACTTGCCAACTCTATTTCATAAGGCTGTCCAAACGACTCATACCACAGCACCGAGGCCGTGTTATGTAACCGCCACAGCACTGAGGCTGTTATGTAGCCTAACTAAGCCCACAGAAGGAGGAGGGGGGGATTGAAAAAGAAAAACCAAAGGCATAGTTGGTAGGCTAGAGACCTCGGGTCGAATTCTCTCATGTTAGATTGTAGATTAATAATTAACTTCATTTGGCACGTATTAAAGTGTATCTGCGTCATTATGCAACACCGCAGCAAGGGAGCAGGAAAATCTCTCTTATCTAATTGTTTTCATCTCTGCGCTACAGTGCGCATGTTATCTATCAGTGGGGCTTTATTACTCTTGCGATGGGTTCGTAATTATTCCCTAAAATAGAGCTGATTAATTGATGGAATTCACTGGAACTGACATCCGTTCATGTCAGCTTGTTTTCATTTGCACAGGTGGAGCTCTGGTAGAGCTCGGAGCAGGAACAAAGGGCTGCCTGTTGTCGCCACTGCCTGTATGTAGCATGGGAGCGCCGCACGTTAGCATGTGAAGTGTGGACACGACTGCAGCTCCAGTTGCCGTGACACCCACAGAACAATAGCAAGGTGACATTCAGTGACAGCCGCAGTGCTTCCTGGGCAGTGCTTTACTTCTCTCTCTCTCTCTCTCCCTCTCTCTCTCTCTCGCTCTCTCTCTCTCTCTCCCTCCTTCCCCTTCCCTCTTTCTTTTCATGCGTTTTCCATCCGTTTGGATCATACAGAAGCTTGCGAAAGCAGGTCAGGGGAAAAGTAGGTCAATGCGGAGGGGAGGAGAGAGGGATGAGGAGCGGTGAAGAGTGAGGGGTAGAGGGAGGGGAGGGGGCCAGGGGATGTACGTCACAAATCTGCCACTGCAGACAAACGCAGGCATATGCTGCTAGTCACGCTCAGGTTAGCTCGCCATCCATCCTGCAGCCAGAGAGTCTCTGCAGCACAAGAAACACACCTTTCCCTCGCACACATTATCAAATGACCTTCAAATGTGCTTTAGATTCCTAGATATTTTGCATTACATAAGTATAACAATAATATTATATACATATTCATTGGATTGATGGTTGTCCAGTAGCTGGAAGACTGCTGGTTCAAGTCTGACTCCTCCTGACCCTGTCAAAGTTTCCTTGAGCGAGACACTGAATCCCTGTCCTGATGTGCTGACTGGCACCTTGCATGGCAACCTCGGCGTATCATATGAATGTGTGAGTGATGGGGTGTATACATGCAGCCAGGTGGGTGAGTCGGCTATATAAACACAGCCTATTTACCACGTTGTTATTGTAATCTACACAAATATGGATCATTTGGCTAAAGCAAGCACACCTTACACATTTTCCTATTCCAACCTGTCTATGGGTGGAGTGTGCTGTCATGCTAGAGGAGGATGTTTCCTGCATTCCCTGGCCGACGCCCCATCCACTGTGTTTACATGCTAGTGCTGCCAATGATGTAACAAAACCAAAACATACAATCTGCTCAGGCAGAAAAACAGGCTGCTCTGTCGTTCTGCGCTGGCTGACTGTGAGCTTTGTCTTACGAGCTTGCATGATTGAAACGCCACCAAAACCCAAACACCAAGCCAGTTCACTCTCGACTTCCATCGTTTCCATCTGGACAATCGAAAAGCGGCCAACGGCTGCTTCTCGTCTCACGACGTGCTTTCCAAACAGGCTTGTTTCGCCCTCGCTCTCACCTGGCCGCCAGTCCCTTGTGTGTTTGTGATCAGCGTGATCAGCTGAGAGTGTGGTGTGTGTGTGTGTGTGTGTGTGTGTGTGTGTGTGTGAGGGCGCGTGGCGTGGTGCAGTGACACAGACGGACTGCTGACATGAGATGACAGCCGGTGCCGAGCAGAGCGGAGCGGAGCCGCACCAGCAGCAACAGCAACAGCAACAGCAACAGCACCAGCAGCACCAGGCTTCCTGATCAACAACACGGCGCCCGCCCCAGTTACGTAACCATGCTGCTGCAAATGTAGGTCAGGGGGGGGGAGTGGGAGCAGATGCAAGACTCTCTCTGTGTGTGTGTGAGTGCATGTGTTTGAGAGAGAGAGAGAGAGAGAGAGGGAGGGAGAGAGAGGGAGAGCAAGAGAGGGAGAGCAAAAGAGAGAGAAAAAGAGGGGGCTAGGGAGAGATAGAAACGGTGTCGTAACAGGCTGAGTGTTATGCAGCAGGAGCTTTGAGCAAGAGGGACATTAGTTCTAATGGGAGCAGTCGGAGCCCTGTGTCCTGTATGCCTCTCGCTCCGTCCACACACTCTGGTTTGTTCTGGCTCCTCGGCGCTCTCCTCGAGACGTGCTGTTCCCATGCCTATGGTGTTGGGTTCACTAACACAATGGAGGGGCAGCACTCCAAGCACCACAGTAACTCCTTTAGTCACAAATCCATCAGCAGACATGCCATAGTAATACCTCTCTCCATCTGGGAAAGGGAATTTGATCTGAATAATCCAGATAACTCTGTCTCTGTTGATATATTACTGAGAAAGGCATCCAGTCAAGATAGAACATCCATAGACCTTTTGTTGTAGAGATGAGATAACCAACCTCAATAATAAAAAGTTATCAAGCCCACAATGCCACAATGGCACTTGATAATGACATGGTCAGTTCCTCATTTCGCTTCTTACGCAATGCAAATTTCTCTCAACTGACATAAGCTGAAGTTCACTGAGCAGCCAGCAGCCCTGGATGTCATGCGTTCTGTGACACACGTAGAGGCCTTTGCGAGCACTGCAGCATTGCTTATTCATAGTGGTGACGTGCAGAGCAGTCCTGAGACTCCGCAAGCGAGTGTTACATAAGCGTAGCTGATTCACTTGCTTTATTTTTTATTCCACACAGAGGTTATCGCTACAACAAAACCAAATTGGCATGCAGTTCAAAAGGTGTTTTGCCGGGTTGCAGAAAGTACTCCCTTTGCATACAGGAGAAACTAATAACCGAAAACATATCAAGAAGATAATAACAGATGAATTATTAACCACCAATAGCTAACAGTTACCTCTACATATGACTCAACCACTAATGAACTAATGATTCAAGCATTACGATGCCAGGGAGTCATTGTAACTGAATTTGAGAGTGTGGTAACTAACCCTCTGTTGAAATCAGACATTTGAGCACACTGGGAGAAAGAAAAATGAAGAAAACTGCTGTCTGTGTTCTTGCAACAGACCTACAGTCACTCACACATACACACACACACACACACACACACACACACACACACACACACACACACACACACACACTAATATCTTTAATACACTCTGTCTGGAAATGCGCTAGTGGAGGCCGTCAGGTTAGGCTGTCTGCTGTGTGAGCTGCAGGTTTGGGGCTAATGGAGCTGTCTGGCAGGCTGCCCTGCACTGGGCCGTCCCGCTCTCCGCTCTCCGCTCTCCTCTCCTCTCTCCGCTCTCCGCTCCGCTGAGTGGGTCAGCCGCACCCTCGGCCCCTCGCACCCACAAAATGAGGTCAATCTGAGACAGAGGGCACTGGAAAGGAGGGCGGCGGGGGTGTGTGTGTGTGGGGGGGGGGGGCTGGAAAGGTGTGTGTGTTGAGGGGGGGGGGGTGAGGGAAAAAAGTGATACCAAAAAGGGAGATAAAGAAAGAGAGAGAAAGAGAGAGAGAGAGAGAGAGAGAGAGAGAGAGAGAGAGAGAGAGATATGGAGCAAGCAAGACAAAGAAAGTAAGTTGAACAGGAGCAGGAGGGGCGTGTGGAGCGGAGTGGACTATTGCAGGGGCAGAAGTAACGTCTGAGCAACGCCCTGCTGCAGAGCCCCGCCGCTGACCACAGCGCCCAGTGAGGTCAGACCCGAGGCATGCAGCCTGGCATCTCCGCTGAGAGAGAGGGCCCGCCGACAACCTCAGACGAGTGGGCTCCCACTCCCACCCGCGTTGCCTCCCGAGAACAAAAGACACACAGACAGGGAATAATCTGCACAAGTGAAGGTGGAGGTGCCCTGATCCCATTACAGTGCCTGTGGCTGCTGAATTCATGGAGCCAGCCTTAAGTAATGAGTGTGATTTGTAAGTTGTTGGGGGGGATCAGAGTCAGGTCACAGCAAAATGTAGGTCAGCCCATCCCCTCGCCTCACCCACACGCCCACACACTTCTGTGGCTGTCAGCAGCCGAAGAGCCGGCTCCTTCTCCCTTTCTCTCTCTCTCTCTCTCTCTCTCTCTCTCTCTCTCTCCTTCTACCTCTTCCTATTTCTCTCTCTCTCTTGCTCTCTCTCCTTCTCTCCTAAAACCTAAAACATAACCTCCTTTTCTTCCTCTAACTCTCTCTCTCTCTGTCTTTCTCTCTCTCTTAATCTCTCTCTCTCTTTTTTTCTGTCTTGGTAACCAGTCTGCAGACTTCAATAACACCCCATCTCATATGTCAAACTTGTGGGTTGGAACTGTAAAGATTCCATCACTGTTTGACAGAAGTAGTGCACTCTTGGCAGTTTGTTTGCCCAGAGAGCAGCTTGAAACCCCCACCACACACACAGACACACAGACACACAGACACACACAGACACACACACACATACACACACACACACACACACACACACACACACACACACACACACACACACACACACACACACACACACACACTCCCCCAGCCC
>NC_084994.1:49792888-49835730 GCF_963854185.1 Sardina pilchardus
CCATATAGTGTGTATATATATATATATATATATATATATAGTATATACTGTACAGTATGTATATATACACTATATTGCCAGAAGTATTGGGTCACCTGCCTCAACCCCATATGAATTTCAGTCACACCATATTCTTAATCCGTAGGGATTAATATGACGTCAGTGATAGCTGCAAAGGGTGGCCCAATGTCATATTAAGCCCTATGGATTAAGAGTAGGATGTGACTGAAGTTAATATGGGGGTCAAGGCAGGTGACCCAGTACTTTTGGTAATATAGTGTGTGTGTGTGTGTGTGTGTGTGTGTGTGTATGTGTGTGTGTGTGTGTGTGTGTGTGTGTGTGTGTGTGTGTGTGTGTGTGTGTGTGTGTGTGTGTGTGTGTATGTGTGTGTGTGTGTGTGTGTGTGTGTGTGTGTGTGTGTGTGTGTCGGTACTTGCCAAACGTTGCACCACTTTGTATTTACATTGCACTTTCCTTCTTTTTTGCACTTCTGTTTAGAAGCAAACTGCATTGTGTTGTCTTTGTACTTGTGCTCTGCACGATGACAATAAAACCTAAATCTGGGATGTGTGGCTTTCCCATCCTGCTGCCCTCTCTTCATAGACTTCAATGGGCTTTGAGTTGTTAGAAGGTTGGCTGTGCCGTGATGAAACACATCAATGCAGGTCTTATATTAACTTTGTTTTATTTCAAATAAGGGCTAAACACACAACTTTAAAACTCAAGGTCAGTGTTGACTGAACTGGTTGGTACGTATCAACATCTTTACGTTTACGGCATATCTCATTTAGAGCCTGTGTACACCAGTCACGTTTTTTGCGCTGACGGCGGCTATTTTGAATACAAAGTCTATGAAGTTCAGAGTTCACAGCACTCAACGCCCTCGGGGGGGGGGGGGGGGGGGGGGGGTGAACTTAGAGTTTGATATACAAGCACATGCATGTTCTCTCACTCACACACACACATACACACACACACACACACACACACACACACACACACACACACACACACACACACACACACACACACTTCGATGTAAGTTTTTTTTTGCATGCATGAATTCCTTATCAACAAATCCACATTCTTATATGTGGGAAGATCACAAACAATACAATAAATTGGGTCAATTACTGTGAAATCACTTCAATTCTGAAAATATATCCTGGTTGACCATTTAGTGGCCTACCATTATATTTCTAGTTGTCAAGGAAACACATAAAAGAAACTCCATAGTGGTGAAATGAACCTTTAACAGTTGATCACATCAATAGTACTCACAATGCGCAGGTGCTCAGCATGAAGCAAGGACTCTAAATTCCAGAGCAAGTATTTGTCCTGCAGTCTTCAATATCGTAACTCTCACATGTCTGCCCTAAATCCTAATCTGACCTATATTGTGAGAGTATTCTTATCTTATCAGTTTTCTTCTGTGTGTTCTTTATCATGTTAGTTACTGATGTTCTGTAAGAGCTGCGCGGCAATTTGCAGTTGGATGGTCCTTTTATAGGCCTACTTCTCCTATATGCAAATGAACACACACACACACGCACATGTACAGTAACAGGTAGGGACATGTGATCTCAGAATTAAGAATTCCAACAGCAGAACGCCCCACTGTGTAACCAGTATTATCGTACCTTGACTATGTTGAATACAAAAGGCATGAGAAAAAATATGTTATATTAACTTTTATTTAATATTTCATAGTTTAAAATATAGGCAAGAGTGCTTGAAATAATTTAACCTTATACACAAACCATTCAGACATACAGTTACCACATACGCAAAACCTTTCTGGCATCATCCCGCTGGTATTTGAAGTAGAAGTCCTTTGTGCGTTTGAGAGACTTTAACCTTTTTAACCTTGTTTGCACGTCACTCACAATTTGCATGACGGCCACTGTTTTATATCTGACCACACGGCGCTCTATTACACAATCACCTGGCTGCATGACCCCATTCATGATTCCGGTGTCTATCACCAGTCATGATCACTCTAAACACACATGCGGTATCACTCAGGCACATTCCTATGGCCACTCTGCTTCTCTGCGTCACATTACTCTAGATAAGCTCACTATGGTGACTTTACTTCTCCGAGTCACGTTACTCTTGATAACCTCATTATATGAGGCATCGGAGAACATACATCTCTAGCTTGTGTTGGCTTGGTGTCTGTAGTAACACTCTGATAAAAAAATAAATCCTTCATTAAACACAAAGGCAATGAGCTTGGATACCCACAGGACAGTGGTGCTACCTCGTTAGTTATAGGTTAGTCCAGCCTGTGTTATGAACCTCCACTCATTCACTACGGAGAGCTCCAGTAATGGTGGATGTTCCAAACACAGGTGTGCATGTCCTGCTCATTATACTCATGTTATCATTAAAGTCTGGAAAATGTCCCCAAAGCATGAATTTCATTAGCTGACAGACATAAACAAAAACATCCCATTCACAAAAAACAATCATTCACACATAACTCCAAACATACTTCTGAAAAATTAACACTGAAATGTAATACCATTCAAATTAATTAAGACTGAAAAAAAATCTAGTCTCAAAATATTTTCGATACTTATAAATTTCTCTTCAATTAACCGTTTTATATCATTCTCAGTAATAATTATTAGCCTAAAAGCAGTAGCATATTGCATGTTTGTGTTAGAGAAAGGATCAAACCATTTTAGACCATCAGTCTGGTCACACAAGCAGTTCCCATGATTCCTTTGCTGGTCTGCTTGTTTGCACTCTGTCCAACCCACAGTTGTGTGGCCAAACTCACTCCAACATGTGCCCAGTTGCACCAGAGTTCACCGCTCATTCCTTTGTCCGTTGAGGTCCTTGTCTGCGTCCCATCGCTAAGGTCCGTCATGTTGCCCAATTACAAAGTGGCAATGTGCCTGGACAACACTGTGGGAATCGCTGCAGAGTAAAGCAGTTCTCAGCTTCTCTAGAACGTTCTTTTCCCTTCAGATCACGACCCACTCCTTCAAATCATCCACTGAGCAAACTGCAGATTGAGAACAGCTAGTGCAGTGGCCTGCCAGCAGGGTACTAAAGTGCTGAGATGTTTATATGAACCATTGCTGAACAGAGCCTTGTCCCTTTTTTAAGAAGAGCCATTCCGACTCGTATCCTTTTCTGTCGAATTCCAAAGCTAGTTCCCAAGTGACGTGTGCCTTCTTCTGTTTCTACTCTTACCATTGCACGTTTCCCATGTCCTTTCCTTCATTGTGAGTCTGAGATCTGAGTGAGATCTGATCCCTAAACCTGATATTTTACACTAAAAGTTTCTAACTATGTGCAGTGTGCACACAGCTGCTCAGGCAGACAGATGTGTGCGGTCCTTCACCGCATGTAGTTACACGTGCGAGCAGCAGGGGGTGCTCTTGAGCTACAGTGACCACTAACGGCCGCCCCGACGGCAGCAGCACCGGCGGCGGCGTTCACTTGGCGTGGCGCCATCGCCCCACGGCGCCGGGGCTGGAGGAGGACCCCAGAGCTCCGCTGTGGTTCCGCCAGCGCTGCCGCAGCACGAAGTCGTAGTTGGCCGACGTGCACATGGCGTAGAACACGTTGGCCTTGTCTGGGATCAGCAACTCTGGGGAGAAGAGAACAGGAGGGAACCGTCAGACAGAACACAGAGCTGAGCTGCTAATCAGAGCCATCAGAGCGCCTCTGGATGTATGCAGAGGGTGCCTCTCAACCTCTCTCCTCTCTCCTCGATCCTCCAGGCTCGTTCCCACTGATCTATAACTAACACTGGATAGACTATCCCATTGTTGCCGCCCCATCATTCTTTATCTAGATCAGTGGAAATGAGGACCGAGGAAGGAAGGGAGGATGTATAAAAACACGAATGAGAGGCACCCAGAGTTTCTGATTACACATTAATGGTTTCCTGTTCTTCTCAACGCGTGCTGACTTCCATCTGGCCAAGAGAACCAGTTCCACTGGATTGGTTTGCATGACGACCATTCATTTCCTCTACCAAACATTATGTAAAGGGCTGCTGGGACAGAGCTGTTGTTCTCTGGCTGTGTGTGCACTGCTCACCTTTGTCCTGGGACAACACCTGACTAAGGCTGAAGTCATGGCAACGCATCGCCTCCAGGTTGTGCTTCTCCAGAGCCCTCTGGACCACCTGCGCCGTCTTATCCTGACTGGTCAGCTGAGGGGAAAACAACGACGCCATAGATTTAGTCCAGGACAACTACCTCACCACGAGGACAGCAGGAAGGTCAACGCTAACACTCAAACTAACGTCAATTCACAGATATTTATGAAGCCTATTGTATTGAGGACACCATTGTTCTGAGAGTAAAAACAATGTAATATAGAACCATTGTGACCTCAGAAGGCTTTATAAATATATATACACGTTTATACACAAACAGCTGACCCTTCCTACAGAGAACGTAAACACGACATTCCACCCTCGACTCACCAGGATGCTCTTGTAGACGTTGCCGTTGCTGCCGACCTCCACGCTGACCCTGACGATGCAGGAGTCGGCCCCCTGCTTGTTGTAGACCGGATGGGTGGAGGTGCATGGCGGCGGGGAGGAAGAGGAGGAGGTGGAGGAGGTGGAGGAGGAGGAGGAGATGGAGGAGGACGAGCTGTCGGGGCTGAGGGGGGTCATCTCGGCCTGGGAGGAGCTGCAGGAGGAGGTGGACGGGGTGGGGGACGCCGACGAGCACGGGGTGAAGTCCTCCGCCACGTTCTGACACGAGTTGGACAGAGACTGGACACAGAGGGGACACAAGCAGCATGAGCACCTGATGCTACCTGAACCTGATGTCTCATGTTCCAGAGCATCTAGTGACTCATACAAGACACAACACAACGCATTTCTGAATGGGTTTCACTCCCTGCGTTAGCTAATGTGACATCTGGTTATACAACCCTTTGTCCTACATCAGTTGTTTGCTACTGCACAACACAGTACACAGTACACAGTACAGAGCACACAGCACAGAGCACAGAGCAGTCCTATCAAGCCCGAGTCTCAGCAGAACAGCAAACACTCTCCACAGAATCACGTCAAGGACATCAAGATTCTGCTGGCGCCACTCAAGGAGCACGTCAAGACCCAGTTTATGGAACTTTTACGAAACAGAAGTCTGCTCTGGGTAGTTTCACATCGGTTGTGAAAAAAGGGGCCGCGCTAGAGACACATGCCTGGAGTTTGAGGCGGAGGGGCGCGGAGCTGGAGCTGGTGCTGGACAGGTCCTCCATCTCTGAGCCGCTGGAGCCGGACGAGGACACGCTGATCTGGTCGGCGTGAGTCTTCCTGCCCGAGCTCTCGCTGTTGCTCAGGAACCTGGAACGGCAACACAAACCCCACAGTTACTCACACAACACACACACACACACACACACACACAGTTAGCCACTACTAGAGATGTACAGTACACTGCAGGAGAGTGAGAGCGATCCTCTGTTGTGGGTGAGGAGGAGGTAGTGCAAGCGTCTGCGTGTGACACTTACGAGGAGATCTTCTTGGTGATGAGGCGGTGACCCCATCTGGGAGAACCAGGACAGGGGTCCACGGGGGGCTCCAGACCTCGAGACTGCTCATAGCTACACAGAGTACAGGAGAGAGACATTACTAACCTATCAAGCTAAGTATTAAGCAGCACTAGATTATTGAGCAGAATGAGAATATACAGTGTGACTAACTACACCATGTAATGGAACATGCCACTTTGACATGACACACACAGAGAGGACAATAGCAGTGTTGCCCCTGGTCCCTGACCCTCAGTCGCCGTACCTCTGCTGGTCAGTGAGCAGACTGCCCTCGGTCAGCCAGGAGCAGATGTCGGGGTGCGGCTTCAGCCTGTAGTTGGAGCAGGACGCCTGCAGCTGCCTGATCTGGGAGAGGATCTCAAACTCCTGTGGACACACACACACACACACACTATAAATATGGCTGACAGCACGTGGGCTTAGAACTGATACGTTGTAAACTGCTCTTGTAAATGACACAGTGACTGACAGCGCTGTGATTTGTTAGGGCTGAGTGACGCACTAAGTCTCCTCTGATCTGATCTACAGCAAAGAAGGTGAGACACACAGAGCAGAACTTACCCGTCTCCGCTTCTCAAAGTTGATGAGCCCGCTCTGTCAACAACAGACACACAGAGAGGAGATAAAAAAAACACAAAATAAGTAAATATCTATTTATTTTTTAAATATATAAATAATTCCATTCCATTTGGCCCCTGTCACTTTGCCCATGAGCATGATGACACAGCACATGATGAGGTGATGCAGAAGACAGGTGACAGGTGACAGGTGACAGCAGAGGTAATGAGGAGGGCTGCTGTAAATGCGGGCGGCCACAACAAAGACGTCATGGTGTGCTCACCTCAACGGTGTCGGTCAGCGCCGTGTCCAGCATGGTGAGGACAGTTAGGTAAGTGCCCAGGTAGGGGACGATTCCGCTGCTGGTGCCCTGTTCCAAGAGTTAAACAATAACACCTTAGCACGATCACCAGACACTACCGATACGCAACATCACACACGGGCCATTCACGACTACACATATCCTCTCAATGCAATCCATTTAATATGGCCTGAACTAATATAACCTCTTAGACATAACCTCATAACCTGTGATGTAAAGGTAGTAAAAGGTGATGCTGTGGCATTATTTGTGGTCATGTTATTAGAGGACACTGGACTTGTATGCATGTGACTTTTAGAGAAGCGGAAACTCTGTCCAGGACTGAAATAAATCACTTCTTTTCAGAGTTCCTCTTTCTTCTCCGCCAAGAGCCTCCATAAAGCGGCGGATTCTGCTTAACAGGCACAATCACTTTTTCTCATTTCCCTGTCTGCACGTGTTCCTGTGGGCACTCTGGCTTCACTCCAATAAGGAACTCTGATGGGCAGGTTTTAATATTGGGCTATAGTTTACACCTGTGCTTAATATTACACAGTAATGCAGAGCAGTGGTTTTCAACCGCTGTTCCGCAGCACACCAGTCGGCCGTGAGAGATCATCAGGTGTGCCGTGGGAAATTGGTCCAAAAACATGTATTATTTAGTTGTTGCAAATAGTAGGCTATGCCATTGTTGAGCGTCTGTGTCAGCAATGTAGTGATCTGTTAAGTAAATAACTACTCTCAATGGAGAAACAGGTGTCTCTGATTGAAAATCAGACAGGTGTCTCTGATTGTCGTCAAGTGTTGCCCTAATATCTAAGCTGTAAAACAGCGATGGATCGCCCTACTTTAAAACGAAAAATGTAGACTCTACATAGAGGCTATGTGTGTAAATTTGTTTGGGATTTGTGTCTCAAAAAAGGTTGAAAACACTGATAGATAGATACAGGTAGATAGATAGATAGATAAATGATAAACGTTACACATGAACGCATATGAAAATAAGTACTCACAAGCTGCCTGGACAGAGGACAGAGTTTGGGGGACTTGGGGGCAGCAGGGTTGTCCTCTGGACACTGGTTGCCCTCTGCTGCATGGCTGTCCTCCTGAGGGAAGGAAAGTGATTTATTGAGTGGTCATGTTCATGCCCAAACAACTCTGACTTGGCAGGATGACAGACACTTTGTTTCAGTCTTAGGACTACGTATTCACAAGTCGGAAATAAACTGTGTTATAATCTGACACATGGTCAAGTAATCGATTGTGTTGGGAGCAAGAGGAACCTCTGATCTGGACACAAACAATAAACTCACTCTACACAATAAACTCATTACACACCTTTTTTATGTAGTTCACTATGTTAGAATACTTAAAGAGGACTTCATGTTTACTCAGGGCTCGAGCAGCAGGTGGTATGGCCTGAGCTTTGTCCCATGTGAAAGTTGTACAGTAAATACAGATCAATCTGAAGCTGCACCCACTGAGCTGCGGAGGCCTTTCAAGCAGGCCCTCCTGCACAGGTGTGCATGACTGTTCACTTCCTTGGTGTGTCTCCCACACACACACCGCATGAGACATTGATGTTTGATTGCCTCGGACATACAATGAGGCTTTTATGGCGGGATAAAGTATGGACCAGGTTGCATGTGAAAACAAGCTTATCGTTGTTCAAACACTGATACCAAGGTCCTGCGGTGGTGGAAAAAAACAACGCTTAGCGATTAGCTCGGGCCGATGACGTTAGCGCTACGCTGATGCGTGGACAATGGAAAGTGCTTGAGCAGAGAGTTGTGGTTCCTCTCTAGCACTGCTTAGTGCATACATTAAGATGTGGGGCATACTGACCTCAACCAAGATCTCTCTGCTGGTCAGCACGCAGTTCTCATCAGGGAACGTCTCACACAGCTGATCAAAGGCCTCCAGGCTCTCCCTACAAAGAGAAGTGGACACAGAACTCATTACAACTTTGTTTTTTTAAGTTCTGCCATCAAATTATCTTCATAGAATTTGAAGGAGTTTTATACAATTCTTTGGAAACTTTTTTCCAATTAGCTTATTTGCCATCTACCCCAGAGTTAGATAAAAGGATGTAATAGTAGCAAATACGCTACTTTCCCAAAGAGCTCGTTCCCTTTGGCACGCCGGGGTGACCTACCTGCTGACCGCTGCCCAGGTCCTCTTGAGCCTGTAGATGGCATTAGACTGCAGTGCAGACAGGATCGCTCGCAAGGAGGAGAAGTTCCTCAGCTGCCTGCACTCCTGAAGTTCCACAGAAACACAGACACACATCAGTCACATACGCGCACAGGTAGCTCACAGTCACACCTCTGCACTGCTCTGGTGGATCTCTCAGATCAACCACACAGTATGGAGCACAGAGACTAGTCATGGTGATGTCCCAAAGCTCCAACCTCTATGGGACCACGACTCATCTCCACCCTGAGACCTACTCAAGCTATCCAACATGGCGTCTTCCTGTCTCCTGGGGTAAAACCAGACAGCGCTGGCCTGTACTGACCTGAGCCACAGAGATCCACTTCTCGATGACCTTGGCCCTCTGGGTGGGGCTGCTGGACGAGCAGCGGGGAGAGCTGCCGGGGGGCACAGGGGGTTGGCACAGCAGCGAGGTGATCACCCGGTTGGTGACGGCGTTGAACTGGGCGATGGTGGCGCGCACCGTCGGGGCGATGTGGCGGTTGTCCTTCTTGTCTCGCTGGGACCAGACGCACCCCACGCAGTGGAACGGGACCACTTTAACAAAGAGCTTCTAGAAGAGGAAGAGAACGGGGCAGCGGTCAGCAAAAACCAAAAGGAGAAATGGAGGTCCAGCCCTGTGAGAAAAGGAAGAAGAAGGCCGATGAGCTTGAAATCAAAACCACTCACGGCGTCCAGTTGCGTCAGCTGCTCTGCGATGTCCTGTGCTGTGAAGTCCATGAAGCAAAGTGGCAGATCTGTGGCTTTGACCTCACTGCTCAGAGCCTCCGATCCCTCCTCTGGTGTGGCTGCTCTGGGATCAGCTGCGGTGGCAGCAGCGCTGGTCTGGCGATCTGGTAACAACCATCACAGTCCAAAATCACTCACAGTCCACCCATGTTAAACAACCCACTTCATCCTACACATGTCAGAAACTCAGCAGTAAAAATGTGCTCATCTCTACGGAAATCATGAAGGAGGAATCACTCCCAATAAATACAACAGGAACCCACTGACACCAGATCAGTTTCGGGCCACACACCTTCCTCTAGGAACTTCTTGAGGAGGGCCTTGGCCTGGCAGGCGAGGCGGCGGAAGCAGAGGCGGTGGCGGAGGTGGCCGACCAGCAGCCTGAGGGTGGGGTGCTGCGGGGGCTCCTGCAGGTCCTCGTGGAGCTCCTCCAGCCACATGTGGATCAGGGGCAGCACCGGGCTGTGGGGAGCAAACGCACCGGTGACCAGACGGCACACCCTGACCTCTCTAAATAGATACCGTTTAGGGTCAACTCAATCTGCATCATGCTACAGAGTTGCTATTCTTATTTTTGGACATGTTGCCAACATGGCTGGTTCTTCCACTCACCTCCGGAGGCAGACGGTGTTGTCCAGATTAACAACCATATCATCCCTGCAGAGACAGACACAGAGAGGTTTCGCTTGACTTTTTGCAGATGTGGTTTTGTGGTTCTATGAGAGCGCACTGGTATGAGGATGCTTAAGGCTGCCTGACTGGTTTCCAGCAATGTGACCGCTGACATACCAGCCAGCCATCTATCTGTAACTGAGGAGACCTGGCAAGTGCTCTTGTTGTTCTGTGCGTTCAGGGTGCTTTTGAGAAGGCCGTCATGTGGTTAAAACCTGTTGAGCACCTTTCTCTTCCCTTCCACGGAATTCCAAATATTAGTGGGGTGACTAATTTCCACTTCCTTCAGATAAATATCTTTCACAATAAAAAAGATGTTCCCACACATCATAAAAAGATAAGGTCTTCATGATTAATGTGATATCATCAAGTTTTGGCTTCTATCGAAAAGGCTTTGCTTTCTACTTAAAAGTAGGGTAACAGGTAACTTGGGGTTTTTTTGTAGCTGTTCTTGCTGTTGTTTTTTTGCTTAACAGCCACAAGTACATATCATACTGAAAAGCACATACAGTATATTAAGACCCTGAATAGTAATATTATGTTCATAAATCAGCACTGGATTGTTCCCAGATCACACATGTCACCTGTTCCCCATGTTCTCACCTCTGGAAGAGCACCTGGATGAGGGTGCTGGGGTCGGTGAAGGCTCGGTAGGTGGACAGGAAGATGCGGCTGTAGTCGGGGTCCTGGCACTCTGGGAAAAGCAGTTGGTCCACCAGACGGTCTAAGGTGGCCGCCTTGACCCTGCGGACCTTGTGGGTCCGGTACTGAACGCAGCTGAACACGGGCTGCTCCTCCGCCGGCTCTGTGGGCGACTGGACCGGCTCACGGCGCAGAGTGACCCCGTACACGACGTTGTCCTCCACCTCGTCAGCCCACTCCTGCACTGGGTCCTGAGGAGGGACACAAGGAGGGAAGGACACACATTAAACTCATCTCACACTTCTACAAGGAGGGAAGGACACACACTTCTACAAGGAAGGAAGGACACACATTAAACTCATCTCACACTTCTACAAGGAAGGAAGGACACACACTAAACTCATCTCACACTTCTACAAGGAGACATCTTCTAGGCTGCACCCTTGGCCTGTATGGTCATATGGTTATTAACTGACTTCACATGTAATCATTTTGATACGGTCATTGATATACTGTAGCTGTGTTATCACAACAGCACCCCCCGTCATATCTATGGTTCAAGACCTTTAGCCGTCACATTGATACCTTTTCGTGCTACAACGATGGGGACGACAATTTGTCCAAATGGATGGAGTGATTGAGAAATTTTATTTTTATAGCCAAGACCTAAATGACCATCACAATTTATCACTGTGGTTCAATGTATGTTTTTGCAAATTCCAATAAAAGCAGAAGAAAAACACCTTGCTATTTGATAGGGGTGTGGTGTAAAAGTATTTTACAGTTCTGGTAAAAACCAAAGCCTTTCCGCAATAGCGCTAGATGACAGATTCCTTTAAGGAGTCCATTTCCTTCTTAATAAAAAGACTATTTCCAGTCATATGGTCTATGACGGCACTCAAACAAAGGTATTATTGTTGCAGCTACGGACAGGTGAGACTTACAGTATGTCTGGCTTTGAGCAGGTACCTGATACATGATCACACTTCAAATATCAGATTGCCAGACCCTATTTCCAGAAGTCCATGAAGAACTAACACTGGGGCTTTCAAATATATGAACAAAAATTCTCAAAAATGCTGAAAAATAATAACAACAACCTTATCCATGAACACACACACTGATATCTATCAGTCTATCAATCAATTTACAAGTTAAAGCCACCCAGGAAACTGTTGAGCAAGATAACAGAGACAGGACAATGGAATTTCCAAATCAGATGGAAGCTTCTTCTTGGAAGAAAATCAGATGGAAGCTTCTTCTTTCGAGACATTGTCTTCCATGGAATTCGCAGGGAGGGTAATCCCCTTCATTAAAATACACAGAAAAAATCTTCACCAGACTGACTGAACAATTTCTGGAAGGCGCATTATTTTAAATATATCCAGCTAAACATCATCCCAAAAAATGCCAATGTTGTTCCCAGTTCAAAGCACCACCACTGTCATCAGGGCAGGTGGAGAACTGCGCCTCAGGCGGGTGGATCAGGTTTTACAGTTTCAGTCAGCTGAGAAGCCCAATGGCTACTGCACACGCTATTCATCTATGGCCAACTGCACTAATTGGGTCTACAATATTGCGCAGGAAAGTCCTACAATTTGTAATACGTTTGTTTTACAATATGTTACATGTAGACAGTATATTGCTTGTGCACTGAAACTGTATTATGCCTATATTACTGTAAGTTTAGAACAATCTAAAATGATATTAGGCCTGCACACATCTCACAGCTTTACTGAAAAGACCCAAATGACAAGTAGGCTAGGCTATGGAAGTGCGAGCGCTTATTATTTTACTGAATCTTGTAGGATCACTTCATGCCTCTACAATCGCTTGTTTTACACTTAAAGATGCTCAAAACATTAGGCTGCGTCAACTACATTAGGCTGATAAACTAAATCATATGTCTAATGTAAATATTCACCATCGTAAGTTGACATTTCCCCATAATTTCTTCGGGCTCCTGGATATAGAATATAGATCAGTTGTTTACGGATTCATGTTTGCGATGTAGTGTATCCAAAATAAAGTTCTTTTGCCGTTCCGTTTAATCCACGTTAATGAAATCTTGAATTACAAGTTGTTCGCTGATGTCAACTGACGCACGGCGAAAGCGAAATCCCGTTCCGAAAAGTAGCAGCGTTCCCTTGCATTTTGACCAGAAAAGTGCTACTGTCACAGTCTAGTTCTTCTGGTTAATTTATTTTCTTTGGTTGTTCAGGTAGACACCACTCTAACCCTATGCTGAGACATACTAACAGTCTCACACTTGTACACCTGCTCAATGACCGAGGTGGGAGGGACTGGAAATCCAACGAAGTCTGTCTGATGCCGACGTTAAACGATTGAAAAGAATGGGTGGATAGGCGTGGTAGCCTATTCAACTGAAGTTTCATCCAGGATAAATACTCCCTTATACAAAATATACAAAACCATCAACGCTGCCGTGGTTAGAATTTAAATTCCTATGAAACACCTCAGTGCGCATCTGCTTAAAAAAACATGTTAAGGATAGGATTGTAAAAAAAAAGTGCCCTTGCTAATGGCCTACTTTGGATTGCATATACTATTTATCATACTATTTATATAGCCTACTATGCATCACCATGTAGCCAAAGACTACATCATGACACTCAGGGCTCTCCTCATCACTCTTGTCTATGATGGACACAGGTGTCAGGTGTCATGTGTCAAACTTCGTACAGTGTTTGTGCAGCTAGTTGACAGGGGCGTGGTGTTTTAAGAATCACCCCACTGATGTCATCATGAAAATATGTCTGATATGTGTGTCATCATGGGTCTACTTTTAGCAGGAAAAATGGAAATACTGATGGAAATGCTTGATCTAAGCTGAACAGGTAAGTTTATCTTATTTTAGGAGGTCACATTCTTTTTTAAGCATGTTTTTTTATTATTATTTTAATCATAGTCTACTTGCAATAATTTCCCTGACACAACATAGAAAACACAGCAAAGCCACAAGATGCAGGTGTCTGTCTTGGGTAAACTTCTCCTTCCTCAAACGTTACTTCCTTAGTGACAGAAATAGATTTCTCCAGTCCATTTTAGCCTGTCAGGCATCACTGAGTGTACAGTCTGGGTGAACCAAGTTCAAAGGTCAAACCACTTTCCATAAAGTGTCAATTACTTTCCAGTGACATATGTAGCCTATTCAACTACCACATGAGATATAAATAAATATTGACATTAATTTCAAGGGAAAATATGGCATAGCTTGTTTAAGATAAATGATGTAATTTCTGAGATGCTTTAAAACTGATTGTGAGTGTAAGAAGCGATCCAAGTCACAACACAGCAGCAAGAGGTGAAATATGCAAGAAAACACTGGCATCGACGTGAGTCATGATGGCAGAAATGTTGCATGTCTGCTAACCTACTGTACTGACAGGAAGACACTTGTCAGGGAGGACACACCTGGTCATGTTGTTCGGTGTCCAGCAGCTGGAAGCTCTGGAGCCACACCCCGGAGTTCACGTCCACCGGCTCCTCCATGTGGGGCCCCCCCAGACACAGCAGCCTCCTCATCTGGCTCACACGGGACCGCCGAGCCCTCTCCCCACCAGACACAACCAGGACGGACCTCATGCTTCACCACCACCAACAGCTACTGTAGGGCCAGAGCACACAGGCACACATTATCTAAATATGTATGTGTGTGTGTGTGTGTGTGTGTGTGTGTGTGTGTGTTTTATTGTATTTATTTATATGTAGTATACAGTGCTGACTGTATAGAACACAAAATATTCATAAATTCACTTAATTCATCTTTCATTAATTCATAATGCATTTATCCACTCTTAGGTTTCCCTCCAATAGGCTACGTGATCATGTTCTATGATCTATTCTCTGGAATTCATATTTACATCACAAGGCTAGCACGTCTTCCTCAGAAACACCCAATAACAACAGTGTGTGACTCTCCCATCCAAACAACACCATCTCTATGTAGCCTACACAACCTGCTGAAGTTGTTTACAGCTAGCTAATGATGCGTTGCTGACTTAAGACACAGAGTAAATGGTCACCACAATGATTTGCAGGTAAACCTCAAGAGAAAATAGCTGACTGTGAAGGGACCATCAGCATGGAAGCATAAGCACCAACACAAAAGTTTACCCAAGCAGAATAAACATTTAGCTCTGACTCAATTACATTTATTGGCCTTGCCCAGATAAGATATGCTTGCATGATAATTATATAATTGTGTCATGTTCGCTATGATGAATAGTGAATTAAAAAATAAATTAATTCAACGGTTTTACACTAAGTCAATAACAGATGTCCACAGACATTATGCTATACACATGATTTATGTTCTTAATCATTATGGTTGAACAATGATGTATCATACTATTATGTATACAATTATATGATGATGTGATTATATTATTTCTATTTAGTAACAAAAGTAATTCACAAATTTTATGAAATGCCGTTTGCCCAACAAGCAACAAAAACTCATCAATAAGACATGTAGCCTACTTACAGTGCTGACTTTGGTTTTCCCATTAAAAGTCAATGCCACGCTACAGTAACGTCTAGTCCACCGCTTTCCATATCGTTTCGGTTCATTCCTTGAGCAAGACAGCAAGACAACTGAGGAGAAACATTCCAGAGAAAAACAAAGTGACACTGTGATGCTTGGACCTTGGGAAACAGTGGCATTTACTGTTTCTTGTTCTGTTGTGTTACGGGGGTTCAGCTGTCCCTTGGAACCCCTACCTCTCTTGCTCGCGCTCTATGCACCCCTCTGTTGTGTAACGCCAGAAATTAGTAAATTATCTCCACAAATGTAATGGCTGTCACAAAACATTATTCCGCCTTGCACTGAGGATTCATTAACCTCGAATGACCCCCACCCCTCTGTCCCTACACCCATCTCTTTTGTTTTCCCCTTTGGTCACTTGTTAGTTACAACAAAGCATGTGATTAAACATGCGCTTCTATCGTTTAAAAATGGTCTGACTAAACCAATGAAAGTATTTAGGTTTTAACTCTATTTCAACAATAGTAATTGATTGATCACTTTTTTGGAGTTACTTCTATCTAGGCTATTTGTGTGAAGGCTAGGCCTACAATTAGTTCTGTCTGTCGTGTGGAACTGGATTGCAGCCTAACGCAGGAATGGTGGACTTGGAATGCATATGACTGCAGAGTTTTCTTACCATTAACTTTGTTTACTGGTTTGTGCTTGCTTCCTTAAGATATATCATCCTGATCACTCCTCATGTAGGCTACATCTCACTCTGGTAGTTGAGGGGCAGCCAGTGTAGTCAAACAGCTGCACTGACCCGTGATGCCGTCGTGTTTACAAGGCGATTGGCGACTGCGCACTGATGAAGCTACAATTACGCATTAATGGTCAATACTTGTCCATATCTCTACAGAGAACTCTCAGAAAACTGGATACAATTGGACATCTGATTAAAGTCACAGGTCAAATACGACGCTACGTTTACTCCTCCTCACCGCCTGGGTAAAACCCAGACAAACCTGTTAGTGAATGAATTGACCCTGCTGGCTAGTCTGGAAAGACCGCCATTTCCGTCTATTTCCAATGTTCCAAAAACCCAGGCACCAATCACAATCATTAATTCGGCATGGGATGGGCTTTATATGATGAGATTGCGCAATGCATTTAAAGTAACCAATGGCTGCACTGATGGTGACACGATTAAGTAGCTATGGTCATTTTTTGTTTCTTTAAAACAAACTCTATTTACTAGAAATATTTAATTGCTGCACTTCTCAATCTCAGCTGAGAGGTCTGGTGTCAACGAGGGCCTCGAGGCTATCCCCGCATCCAAACTTAGTGCAGACTATTGTGTTGATCCAGGAATATCAATACAATAGCAATCTAACTAGTCGGACAGGTAAGTTATTTGTGTCAAACCAACGTCAATGCACACTGTGTAGTATGACGTGTGTTACGGACGCACGGTAAAGCTAAAGAGGTCACGCCAATTAAGGCCCGCCCGATGAAATATGTTAAATAGACTAGTAGAACTATTTGTGTCCTCACAATCTAGGTTACAGGAATTGTATTATGCTTAAACCTATGGCCTACTAAAATTAAATCCCCTCAATGATTCCACTATTTGGTTGATATTGAGTGAATATGATGTTTTTTACATGCGAGATCACTCACCACCCTATATTTTAATTGTATCCTAGGACCTACAGTGCAACCAAATACCCAATCCCGCTTTGTTTAACAGTAGTTGCACTTGCCTTTGTTTCACCTGCTCCCTTTTCACCCCATCCCTTTATCCCTCTACTGGGAAGCCAAATGAGGCCCTATTTTGGACAGGGCTCAGCTCAAATGTTGTTTTTTACATCACCTGTGTAGTGTGTTATAAAGGGTCAGAAATAGACTCAACCTTGAGACAAAGTTAATGGTGCTACTTATATAAACTGACATCGATATTAACTGATTTAGAAGATCAAAGACATTTGTTTGATCCTTGAAAAGGACATATGAAGTCTGCGCATTGTGTATGCTCACAAAAACACACAAACACACACTCCCAGAAAAATGTGTCCCTTCCTGCATCGGAGGAATGCTCTTCTTGATCTTGGCCCTTGACCTTCAGCTGGTTGTGTAACGTCTTTTGTGCTTGGGCCAAAAATACCCCCCTTCTGCCTGCTTATCAAAAGTAAACACCCGGCAAACTGCTCTCGCTCACCTCTTCCTAGACAACACAGCAAGAGCCAACAGCTCAGTCCAGACATTTGCATGGCTGTGAAGCATGTGGTTATGAAAGATTACATGTCTGAGGCTCACATTTAAAACTCAAGTTTGAGTTTGGCTTACGGGTCCACTCATCACAATAGTCTGAGTACATGATATGCTTATTTGAGTCTTCCATTAGAGGCACTCTGAAGAGGACCGTTCCCTTTACACTAAATAAACACTTTGGTTGTCAGGGCATAAATAAAAACGCTGTTAGGTTGCCATGGCACCAACACCCGGACACTCCTCTTTTCATGTTTTAATTAAACATGCTCCGACCCAATCCACCTATTGAGCCCATGGTCTGAACTCCCAAGTGCTCAAAAAACACACGCACACCTTCAAACATACACACACCCACACCCACACATACTCACTCACACTCACACACACACACACACCCATACTCATGAAACACAGAACATCTTATCCGAGTGACTCAGAGTTGACAGAAAACCCCTTTGTCTCTGATGGGGCAGCTTATGTAATTGTGTCAGTCAGAGTCACCAGCTCCCATTCTGTGCATGTGAGAACACCAACAGTCACTGGGCTCAAAGAGGAACACCAGGTTCTGTTCACAAGATGAGGACATAATAAACCAATGCTACTGTTACGCTTTACATATTCAAAGTGTGCATATAGATTGCATGAACTTCTACAACCAATTACCATTAAATCGCCAAGTTCACAGAACATAATGTGCAGCAGCTTGTAGCCTAACAGCAATTTTAAAAAAATCCCTAATATACATAACCTTATTATTTAATGCACATATTATATGCATATCATATTTTATACAAAATAGATTAATATTAATACAATTTCAATCAATGCTTTCGTTCATGGTTAATTATAAGACATATTGAAATCAAAACACATGAATAGAACATTTGTGTTGTGCCACTATGGTTAAAGACCGTCTGTTGTCAAAATAGTCAGTACTTCGAAGTACACTGGATTTGAGTGACGCGGCCGACAGAGAAGTTGACACTCAGAAGTGAAGTGAAACAGAGCAGAATGTTTAGCAGGTTCCAGGTATAGTGAGGGGCTGAAGGACTCTTGTCTTTCTCAGCTACTCCTTACATAATGTCGGGCGGCCTCACTGCTGTGAACGCATGGAACTCTCAAGCCGAGTGAGACTAGTCAATCAGAATGACATGGGGCCGGAACACACAGTGCTCTGAATAGGGCACAAGATTCATCTCCGTTTTTACAGTGTGTGTGTGATGCTACAGTGAAACACGCGGTGAATACATGAATATGGCATGCACTAGCCTATAGGTCAGGCCGCTAGGTCGCTAAATCAGGCCACCACCCGCCTCTCCCTCTCTCGTGCTCTCTCGCTGTCTCTCTCTCTCTCTCGCACGCACATTCTGTCTCTCTCTCTCGCTCTGTCTCTCTGTCTGTCTCTCTCTCACTCCTCCGCCAGCCCCCATCCCACATCAGCCGTGTTTAGACTCCAAAGACTCGGTGATCACACACAGAACTCAGTCAGAACACAATGCTCTCACCTGAGTGTTGTCATTTATTCAGTGTTGTCATGTGCAGGTGATCATGAGGAGGCATATAGCATATACAGTACAGTGGCTTGTGGAGATACAGTCAATAGGTGCGTGTGATTGAGGTGCAAAAGACTGTGCCATGACACTGCAGTGAAAATATGACATGTCTAGGTCTAGGCCCAGCATACATACATCTGTTCTAAGGAAACAAAGTGCCGTTCTACTTCATTGCGTCACACTCAGTGGAGTTACTGCTGTTATGTGAAATAAAGAGCCCCTCTGTGTGGAGGAGGAAGGGACGTGAGATCAGATCTGTGTCTGAGCGCTGGCGGGGCCGTCATGCAAACCACGGGGCCGTAAAGGACCTGGGATCAGAGCTTGCCCTTCTTCTTCTTGGGCCGCGGCTTCCTCTTGGTCTTGGAGTCCACGATGATCTGGGACTGGCGCTTGAGCGTGGTGCGCGTGATGATGTCACTCTCGTCGTTCCCGCTGTCCTCCTCTTCTGTCGGAAGCCACGGTAAAAGAAAAAGAGCAAAAACGTGAGGTTTTTCAGAAGGAGCCGTTAGAATAGTAGCTACACTACAGCCACACATGTTCAACACTAGATGGAGATTAACACTGTGTGCTGTGTTAGAGGTGGAACAGTTCCCAAGAGTTGTCTGACCAACGTTTTAAAAAAGCTCTCTCTCACATTTGACATTTTTCAAACAAAAGATAAACTGAACAGATTTGTCACAATCTTGATAGAAAGGTTAAGTGAATTAAGTTATTCATAAATCGCCTACACGGTCAACATGATTGTGCGCACGTCTGTAGTAAAGCACCAATGCTATTACAATACTATTGATTAAGTGCACTTGTCAACAAAAGTCATGGCGATACCAGCATTCTGTGACCGGGCAGCATTCCACAAGCCTCTAGCCCTCGCTCACCATCAACCTGCTTCACTCACTTTGACTTTGACTTTTGCCTCGACTTGACTTTTGACTTTGAGAGCCAAGTGCAACAGCCCTCTGAGAACATCTGAACATCGTCTTGGCATCTGGTGCTTTGTCAAGCGAAAGGACAAGCCTCATGGTTCGCATACTCACATAGTTCACACCTGATGTGCAACAGACTGGTTGAGAAACATGCGGCACTCCCACAGCCATATTAATCACCTCCCCTAATAAGCACCTGCGCTTGGCTGGGAACGCCACCAACACTAAATCACCCAACATGTGCATAGCAGAACAAAACAGGCGGGTTACATTTTATGTCGTTTATGTTTCACGATCAATTAAGGAAAGGGTATTCGGTAGAAATGCCCTACAAGCAAAATTGTACATCAGAAAGAAACATATCTGGGGCTTGGATTTGTCCACTGTTCTTTTGCTATGACTGAAGAATACAGATGTTTGTCCAGTAATGTGTACTCATATATCAGGCCAAAGAGGGAACCTGGGATGTGTGTGTGTATGTGTGTGTGTGTGTGTGTGTGTGTGTGTGTGTGTGTGTGTGTGTGTGTGTGTGTGTGTGATGAACAAGGTCAAGGGATACGGCTGCATTGAGTACTGAGATCTCTGATTCAGTCGGACCTCTAAACTTTAGAATCAGAGAAACTGCATTTGTTGTGCAGTTTGAGGAAAACAAAACGATCAACATTCCACCTCCTCACCGATCGGGTTGGATTTCTGGCATGTTGGAATTTTTTTGCCTCGCAGAGCACTTTGAACTATGAGCACAGCACTTATAATGACTGAAACGTGTGGCGCTTCAAGCGAGGAATCGTGTCTGTCCAATTAAAATTTTTGTGTTTGAGATAAGAGCAGAATATGGCTAATGGCACCAGTGAGCACGTGTGTGCGTGCATGTGAGTGAGCAGAAGGTGTGCTGGGGCCTCTAACCGTCATAAGGATCCTGTCGCTGGGTTTCAGGCAGCTGGATGCGCGTGTTGTAGTTCGGCAGCTTCCCTTCGATGCTGGCATAAAACTGCAAAGATTAAGAGCAAAGGCAACATACATTTGATACAATGGGTGAACAGATCAGATGCAAAGTTACATCTTACATACATTACAGAGATCATGATTCTGGCACATGTTTGTTGTGGTTTGAGCTCTATTAAATTTGTGCAATGTGTTGGTTGACTAGAACAGTCCAGAGCGGTAGATAAAACAGAGTGGCGACACTCCCATAGAGCTCCATAGGAAAAAATGTCAGCGCTTTTTCCAGGCTACTTCCGTGTTATGGGAGTTTTGGAACTATTAAAAGCAAATTTCTTAGTCAGCAGTCAATGAGTTAATTGATTACACCCTCTAGCATCCAGAAGAACATCCCACCCTTCTGTGATTCAGCCATTCAGCGCAGGTTTTTTTGGAACTTTTGATCGTGTGGCGGCGACATCAGAGAGTGTCGCAACTCTCTCTTTCTATGGCTCTGGAGCAGTCTGTAACTAGTCAAAGCCACTTAAGTTTCCCCATTCAGAGCCTGGACTGCATAAATCACCTGTGTGAACACCACTAGTGGACAAAAATACACTGCCCAATCGATCATTAATCCATTAAAGATATTTTTAGCTAACAGTCTTTTATGATCTCATACAGCACATAAGCAAATGAGAAAATATATTGGCAATTCAAAAATATTTACTGTACTCAAAGATATTTTAGGATTAATCCACTAGGTGGAACAGCCTTATGCTCACAATGAAAACAATAACATTTGTAATCATATCAGGAGCCTTTATTCAGGTCTATAATAGATCTAAAGGCCCAACCCTTATAAGTCTGATAATTACATACAGTAATACCTGATTAGCATGCTTTGCACACAAATTGAACTGAAACTAAAACACACTGACACTACAGGTAAGGTGTACAATACAGTACAGCAGAGAACTTGTAGAAACCAGTATAACATGGGCTTACAGCAGAGACACAAAGGATCAAGACTAGGTTAAACTATCAAGTTCTCTAAGATATTTGAGACATTCTTGCCAAGGTGGCGAACTGATGTTGTTTTAAGGATCTGAATGTGAGAAAGCTGAGCATTGTCTCAACAGGGAGACCTGTACAGGACATTCACATGTCAGTCTGCAGTCTGCCACTGAAAGCAGCTCACTATGGCACAGGGATAATGAGGCATTCATAGTGTGACCTACATGCAAAAACAAGTCTGGTGAAAGTGATCTGTATCCTGCTTGGTTAAAGCATAGCCCAGACCTGTACTGATAATGCAAATTCTACATACACACACACACACACACACACACGCACACTCGCATACATGCATACCAACACACACACAAATGCACACGTACACACAAGTACACACACAGACACACACACACAAATGCACATTCATACACGCACATGCATGTACACATACCCCCACACACACACACACACAAACATGCACATGCAGACAGACAGACACGTACGTCCTCCTCCTCCATCTCTTTGGTGAGGGTTGCCAGGTCTTTGCCCTGCAGCTCCTCCTGTAGCAGCAGCAGCTTGTGCTCTGCCCGGGTCAGCAGCTCCAGCACGTAGTCCTCTGAGCTGCCGTCCAGCAGCGGCCGCTCGCCCTCCGCCTACAGCAGCAGCACACAGCACACAGGGCCACAGGGAGCTATTAGATACTATTGAATCAGCTACGCTACTGAGTCAGCTACTGAATCAGCTACGCTACTGAGTCAGCTACTGAATCAGCTATTAGACAATATTGAGTCAGCTACGCTACTGAATCAGCTCCTGAATCAGCTATTAGACAATATTGAGTCAGCTACGCTACTGAATCAGCTCCTGAATCAGCTATTAGACAATATTGAGTCAGCTACGCTACTGAATCAACTACTAAATCAGCTACTGAATCAGCTATTAGATACTACTGAATCAGTTATTAGACAATATTGAATCAGCTACTGAATCATCTGATAGATGATTTGAAAAACGCTAAAACTAAAGAACAACCTGATCATAAGTCCATAGTTAGAACTACTGTACAGTATACAATAAGAAGGGGTTGTTTTGTAGGTTGTATGTTTAAACTGGATACTTAAAAAACATCATCACAGTCATGCAGGCAGACTTAGATAGGTATGGATAGCTTATGTTGAAATTTGATGGTGAGGGTCGCAAACTTTATCGGTCTTAGATTTAATCAACCCAAAAACATTTGTTTAAGGTGAAAACAGCTCGTTATTACTGTGAGAGTGGTAGGCTATAACTGTTATTACTGGTGCAGTACGCCTGCTAGTTTGAGTGGGTGTAGAGAGGAGAGGTTGTGTCAGGAGGTTGTGTGCGGTACCAGCTGGATGTGCTGCAGCTTGTCACTCAGATGCTCCACACCAGCGCGCACCGTGTTGAGGGTGCGGTTGAGCCAATCCAGGTGCTCTTTGGCCGCCTCGCGCCTCTGCTCCTCCGCCTCCAGGTGGCGCTGACACTCCGCCAGCAGCTGCTGCTCACTGCCAGGGGGAGAACACAGAACACGGAACATAGAACATAGAGCACAGAACACGTTAGCAGGGAGCAGCTAGCTCTCATCAGTCTGCATGTGTTTCCAGATACCCTAAAGCTGGAGACTACACTGGTGGCTTCAGGAGGTATCTTGAATGTGGAAAGCCCTGACCCAGTGTAACTAACTGGTGCCCAATCAGGGCGGCTGGAACCCTGAAAAAACCTCTGATGATAGACTCTTATTTATGCAGTCTATGACCTCTGTGCCTTACAGCATGAGGTGTCCACGACCATGGCAACCTTGACAGGGACAACAACGGATATTCCCAGCCGCATTCCCCCTCCTTCTTACTGCACTCTACCTTTTTTAATTTGTCCTACAATTGTTGTGAGAATTGCTTTAAAAAGCTTGAAAAGTTTACCATGTTGTAAGTCGCTATGGCTAAAAAGTGTCAGCCAAATGTAATGTAATGTAATACTTTATTTATATGGCCTATGACCTCTATGGACACAGCACTTGTGTTATTGTTAGTGTGAGCCCTGACCTGGACAGCTTGGCCTCTCCAGAGTACTTGGTGTCCTGGAAGTGCTTCTGGAGCTGGTCTCTGTCCTGCTTGAGCTGCAGCAGGATGCTCTCGTTCTCCTCCTTCAGCTCCTGCAGGTGCTTCTGGGTGTCTCCCTGGGTGATGAACCTCTCCACCACCTCCTGCACTCACACACACACACACGGTTTCAACACTGTCTCACACACACACACTGACATTTGATACGATCCATCCACTTTTGAGTCCTCACCCGAGTGTCGGTGACCCCGGTGGCCTCTCTGATGCGGCGGAAGGCCTCCTCGAACGTGGAGATGGCGCGCTCCTCCTCCCCGATCCCCGTGGTGCTGCGCTGGGCCTCGCTGCTCAGCTCGTCTGGGTGCATGGCCGTGCGCTGGGCCTGAGAGGTGAAAGGTTAAAGGTCAAAAGTGAGGTCACATTTTCAGCAACATACTGTATCAGAGGCAGAGGCAGCATCAACATATTATCAACATATCAGTAGCAGCGGCGGTTTCCCAATGGCCTACGGCATCCCTTAAGTAAGGTCTGGTCTGACCGTCTGAGGCAGTGGGGGTGATGTTCAGTAGTTAGTGGTGTTGGTGTTGGTGTTGGTGTTGGTGTTGGTGTTGGTGTTGGTGTTGGTGTTGGTGTACGGTGACGCACCCTCCTCTCCACTTTCTCTGCCTGGGCCCTGCGCTCCTCCGCCTGTTTCTTGTAGAAGGACAGGATGCGCTCCCTCTCCCTGCGCTCCCGATACACCTGCTCCTCCTGCCGCTGCAGCTCCTCCTGGAGAACACACACACACACACACACACACACACACACACACACACACACACACACGTCAGCGTTCACATTAGACGGGGACCACACACCAACCTTAGACGTTGGGTCCACAATCAGGAGAACCAAGACAGCCTGTCACCATTCATCTTGTAGTCCATTGTTTGGTAATGTCCGGACTCAATTTCCTCTGTTTGCTCCGGATGTTTGCTCAGGCCAACGTTAAATGAGATGCACCGGGTGACCTACCTTGGCGGTCTCCTTGGACAGGACTGCGTCGTTGTTCATGACCTGCAGATCCTGCAGCTCCTGCTTCTGTCTCCTGATCTCGGCCTCCAGGCCGTCCAGCTGGGACTGGAAGGTCAGACTCTCCTCCTGAAGAGAGAATGGGAGCTCCATTAATGGGGGGCACGTATTCATTACTCAGAGGAATGAAGCATGCCTGTAGATCCTACAAAAGCTGCATTCTGTTGTTAAAAAATGTCCTTGTGTCATCACATAAACAATGACCCGTTACCTAAAATAGGGACATTTCATGGCAACCTACCGTTTGCCCATTAAAATGTATGTATTTCTTACTCTGTCACCTAAAGAAACAAATAATTTCACAAAATGTTTGGCCAACACAATTACAAGCCATATTGTCTCCTCTCCATGCTAGGGTCTTTTTGACAGTATGGGATAGCATCACCAACATGATCAGCTTCTAGTCAGGTTTTGCCCTGCAGTGCAGTCATCTGCATGAGCAGCCCATGTCAAATCACCTGCAGGTGGGTTTTGAGTTTCAGGTAGCCCCGCATGATATATTCAGCTTCCTGACACTTCAGCTGGGCCTTCTCCAGACGGTTCTCAAGCATCCGCAAGTTCTGGACAACACAAATGAGCATGAATGCACACACACACCCACACGCTCATACCCCTCCCCACCGAATCCATCCACACACACACAAGGGGCATCATACAGTCATCTAATGAAGCTTCTACATGTAACAGGTGACTAGCTAGCTAATGACAGGTGGTGAGCATTGCAGACCATTTGGGAAAAGGGGAAAGATAACCTTTTGGGGATGTATCTCAACGGAATCCCCTTCATTCTGTTGGATGAGGGTAACATGTCAATGACAGTTTCTAACACAGAAATAACACATAAAACAGCCCTTCAGCTACGTGTGTATAATGAAAGTGGACTTGTGGAGTTAGTGATTGCACTGAAGAAGAATGATTATTTTACGATGTGAGAGTAAACAAGTTTGGGTCAACTAGCAAGATAAGAGATTTGCGCATACACATGTATTACGCGCCTTTTTTTATCTCTGTGTGTCATGGCCTGTGTGACTGTCTGAGGGAGGGAGAGAGATAGATAGAGAGATAGAGAGAGAGAGAGAGAGAGAGAGAGAGAGAGAGGTACAGGTCATATAAGCTGAAAGAAGGTGAGCAGGACCACGTGCTACCTTCTCCTGGTCCTCTCTCTTCCTCTGCGTCCCACTCTGAGAGCGCTTGCTCTCGGGCTGCAGGCTCTGGTGCTGCAGACGCAGGTCCTCCAGACGCTTGCGCTGCGTTTGTGTGGTGTGTTTAAGCGCATTCAGCTTCTTCATCTTATCACACACTTTCTGGTCCAGTACCTTGAGCGCCTCCTGTCAGTCAACACAAATATTGACAGTATGTCCATCAAATACAGTATATTATTTATGGGGAACATGGCTCCTTATGGCTCTCATTCAAAAACACCCTATTGATTACCTTCCCAGACATATTGCGGTAGGCAGCTTTCTCTGTTCCTCGGGTTTGGAAAGCTTCTTTTATCACTTGCTCATCTCCCTAAGGGAAACAACAGCAGCGTGTCTAATCAGAACGGTGACACTTTGAAAGGTTCGGCCTATGTGTTTTCATTGAACACTGAGTGCTGAGGGAATGATGTTGACCAACATACTGCAAGGGCTTCTGCAAGTTTCCTGTGAAGCCTTTTGTTGTCTTGCCTCAACTGGAGAACGGTTTCCCGGTTCTTTTTGATGGAGGACTGAGAACTTTCATAGTATGCAGTTCTGTCTCCCTCTGCAGGAAGAAAGGCAAAACAACCCCCCCAAAAAACAAATTTCCAGCTGTTCCAAACAGTATGACAAATGCAGTTAATTTACTTGTATTCATTACAATACAAATACAATTTTTATTACAATAGAATTACAATTAATTACTTCAGTTTATTTACGTGTATTCATTACAAACCTAACAACTGTATTCATTTAAGCTATTTAGACTGTTGGCAATACGGAAACTTATTTTTATTGTAAAATCAGCCAAAGTTACACAGCAGGGCCTGCAATGTTATCTTAGCATAGTCAACGTGGACGAGCAATTTATGTGCAAAACTTGAATGTCAGTTAGAGCTAATTAATATTTAACTAATGATAAAATAAAGTTATACCATAACACATAATTTCTGTGAAAGTAGTAAACGACATGGCTAATGTTTGCCAGCACGACAGGTGCACATAACATAACTTACCAAGCAGCTGAATTTTCCTCTGGAGTTCAGCGATTTGGTCGTGGATTGGAAGTCTAACAGCATCATAAGTACCTGGCATTTTCGAAAATTCTTAGGGGAACAAAGTAGATATGAGACAAACGAAAGAGTTTACAAGGATAATGTCAATATAGCAAATTGCTAACTTCTCTGTGCGTCTACTGGGAACATCCCGTGTTTCCTGTTCACTGCAGGAATTGTGTTACCTAGCAACCGATGCAAAGATCTGGGCATGCTCTGTGCAGTTTGCTGGTTCAGTAGGAGGTGACGCGTCATGGGGATTCATTCAGAGACCCAAGAGAGTAGTTTTTCCTAGGATGCAATTAATATGGTATATCAATTGGCGCAAACAGTGGCTAATCGCCTTTAACTACTGCATGAATAACAACATCAAAGAAGTGCATTTGAAAATTCGGCATACAATTTATCCTGTTAACTTTCTTATTTCAAAATATATGGAGGAGATATAGTACATTTTGTAAACTTTGACACATGTGGTTTATGGCTGCTAAATTATTGGCACATTATTATTGTTTTAAGATGAATACCTGATCTTTATAGGCTAACCTCTTTATTTACAAAACGGACACTAGTTTAGAATTGATGTGTATAACCTGCTAATTCTCATGGCAAAATTTTATAAACAAAAGTTTGAATCAAATATCCTACTGTTCATCAGTTTTGTGAAGAAATCGATTTATTTATTGACAGTAAATTAACTGATAACAAAAAAGAGCCACCTCCATGAGCGCAGCTTTGCAATCTGTTTCTAAACTGTCAATGAATGCACTCACTTCTTAAAAAATACCAAAGAAAAGTAACAAAGAGACTGAGGAAAAAACTGTGAGAAAAAGATTAATTGATGAATATAAATATACAGAGAGAGAGAGAAAGAGAGAGACAAAAAAACAGCAAAGGACACACACATTTTGAAAAAATGGACGGCTACACATTTGGAAAGGTTATCAGGCATTGCCTTCTTTTTACTTCTGTTGGTGTAACAACCACCTTGGGTGGTACCAATATTTGGTCTGGTCCATGGACTACTGGGGTCAGATAAGAACAGAACAATTCCTGACAAATCAACAAACACTTCATGAAAACAGTGGAGGCATTTTTACAACTATTTCACGATGTGCTCTTTCACACTCACATACACTTGCATCATATATACAATATGCTCGGCATGTAATCTCTTTTGGCCATTGGTAAATTGGAACGTGGCTTACAAATAACGGAATGGTAACAATCAATGGTCTAATACAAATAAAAAATACTATGAAAATACTGCATGAGCAAGCGTAAAAAATGGATCAATGGTTAAAACTTTAAAACTTTAACCTCAAAAATTAAAAACTGAACGGTAAGGTAAGAACATTGACACAAAGCAATGTTGAACCGTTGCCACAACAAAAACTATATTCAGATAGCCGCAGAATTGCATGCATACGTGCAGCATCGGAAAGCAGGGCAACCATTACGCTATGAAATGTACATTTCTACAGTATAGCTTTCTGCATGGTAGGAGTGGGATACTGTTGTGTCAGGGTCACACTGTGGTCAGAAATGTAACAAATGATCAATGTCCCCTATCAGTGCAAGGATAAGGAATGAATTGGAGCTGATCCATCCCTGAGTGACGTGACGTCTATGGCTAATGTGCATTAGTCCTTCTCATTCTTCTTCTGCAGGGTGTCCAGCAGTCTCTCCGACATGAAGTAAGGCCTCTCAGCAGTGCCGTCGTTACGCTCTAGGTCCTCCACTGTGAGTACAACACACACCAAATGAGACACACACACTTCCTCCAAGCATGCTGTATTCATACAGAATCTCACACACACACACACACACACACACACACACACACACACACACAGCACGCACACATACAAATACAGACAAACCTACTGATTCTCACTGCTCCCACAGAACTTACCTTCGATGTTACATTTGGTGAAGGAACATCATAGTCTAGATATCAAAACGCAATCTGCATTTTCGCATGGATTGTGTTAGCTACAGACAACAGAACAGGAAGGACGCAGAAGAGTATGTGTATAAAGGAAAGCCAGAGAGAGCGTGTTACTGTAGAAGAAAGATGCATTTTAATAGAGCACTAATAGACCATGTTAATAACATGCAGTAAAGAGCAAAAAAGACAGAGGTAGAAAGAGAGACAGATAAAGGCAGACAAGTGTCCAATTTCAGTGGTCAACGCCATCTATGATCCAAAGGCAAAAAGGTGGTGTTTTCATCTGACCAATTTCTTGATTGGAGCAACAATTATCACAATAATTAATCCATACATTTATATATATATACAAGCCAACAGAGTGTGTTAGTGTATATACCACAATTTCGTACAAAAGGACTTGACCATTTGGCGTCAGCTGGTTTTAGTGTAAACACAGGAGAACTGGGCTATGCCTTTTTTGTACCTTTTGTAAACGTAGCGTCATTAGATTAGTGCACTCTAGAACACAATTAAGACATCAATCAACCTTTCACAGACAGTAGGCACAGATCCAGCACCAGAAGTAAAAATGTACATCCTTCACACAAAACACTCTCACATGTGTACTAGTGCACACACAGACACACACACACACACAAAATGCTAACAAACAATACAAGCTGGTTTCGTACCAACTGTTCTATACCTTAGTAAGTGGTATTCGGGTCTGTTCTTTTATTTAAAAAGGCTCGTCATCGTGCCTCCCCAAATGCCACAGTTGTAGAGTCACGAGATTGTAGCAAGGCTGCATACTGTCATATACCTAATAGTGTACTTAACATAGGAACAAGCTCAATTCCGCAATTTCCAGTAACCAGACTAGACTAGAAAACAATGCTATTCTGGTCCTACAGCTACTCAGCATGGCAAGCTTATGGCGCATTTAGCTGACCCATACAAGAAGTGCTGATAGCTGGACATCTTTTTACATTTGATTTGCCTGATACATACCAGTCTACACAAACAGCATACCACAGCAAGCCATTTAAATACGATATATCCAGACATTTCCCAATGCGCCTGATAGTGTCATATCCCTTTCAAGTCAATGACTCACGGCCCACTCTGAGGTCACTCCTGAGGCGTCAGTGGGGTGTCCATCTCCTGAGGGCCGTTCTCCTTGGGCTTCTCCTCTTCGCCCTGCTCGTCCTCCGCGACCGCCGCCGCCACCACCGCTGGTTGAGGCGCCACCTCCGGTTCCTTGTTCTCCTCGGGCTCTACGTCCAGGAACCCGTTCTGCAGCGGGGCGGTCTGCGGCTGGGCGGTCTGCGTCTCGGGCTCCGACAGCGTCTGCGTCTGCGGCGGCGTCTGCGTCTCCTCGGCCGGCGCCTCCTGGGTGAGCGGCTGCTGCTCCTCCTCCTCGTTCTCCGTCCTCAGGGCGGCCTCCTGCTTCAGCTGCACCTCCCCGTCCTCCTGCGCCTGCTGCAGCGGGGTCTCCTCCTCGTCCTGCACCGGGGCCGGCGCCGAGCCCTCGTCCGGTTCGTCCGGTCTGGTCTTGGACAGAATCTCGTGGAGCTCCGGAGACATGAAATACGGCCGTTCGGTGGAGCCGTCGTTTCGCTCCAAGTCCTCGCCTGACGAGCGTTTTCGATCGCCACCATTTGGAAAGCGGGCGCACGCATGCATTGGGGGTGTGTGAATGAGTTAGGGATTGGGTTAGCAGAAAACGACAAGGAGGGAACAAGACAACGGAGGGATAATTATAACAAAGGAGGTAAAGGAGTGAAGGAAACAGAAAGGGAGAGAAAGAAAGCAGAGTCAGAGACACAGAAACGGGGCTGTTAGGGGCTGTTAGACTGGGCACTGTAGTGAGGCACAGTCACAGTCCTCTCATTTGGGCTCTCAAGTGACATGCAACACAGACGCTAAAAGAACTGCTAGCTTGCTATGCTACATATGTTTCACTTCTGTCTCTGTAGCTGTCTAAGGTAAAATAACTGCTAGCCTTGCTATGCTAAATAATGTTTCACTTCAGTCTCTTTAGCTGTCTAAAACATCCTGTGTGTTTTCATATGATACAAACTCATATGGCTCATAACAGGTCAAGCACCCAGACAGACGTGAGGTGAGAGTGCATTACTTACAGAAGCACAGGAACAGTGTGTCCACACACATGGCATACACGCTGAAGAAGCCATGGGCAATCAGGTAGGAGCCGAACACGATGGTCTACAGTAGAAGAAAAAGACACATAAAAACATCATTACACAACACTGTTGGAAAATCACATCAGCTTGTAAGAGCCAAATACATTTTCTGCACTATCTGATGAATCTCTCTGGTTTTCCTTGCAATGAGAATTCAAGAAACAGCTATCAAATAGCTACCAAACCAAACTCTGAAGCCAAAACAAACTCTGAAGCCTTACCATAATTGGTACCCAGTAATAGTTGAGGTTGGGGGCTGCATCCTCAATGCCCTTGATCCTCCCAGAGAAGAAGAAGAACGAACAGATGCCTGGACACAAATGACAGAAAACAGAAGAATACTTTACATGACAGTACCTGACAAGGTCCAATAAAGCAGATTAATCCACAATGTGTCATTAGTAATTCATTTTATTTCATACATGTGCTACGTACCCACAATCCCAACAATGAGCAGCTTGCCCAAGAAGAGGAGGAAATCTGTCACCTTATCAAGCACGGCCACTCTGTAAGGGGAGAGGCAGATGAATGTGTTAGTTATGGATGCATTCTTCACAGCACGTGTAGCTCTATAAACCTGCGTGATAACTCAACAGTGAGAGAGCGCCCATGATTCACCTGACAACGTTCCTCATCAGGAGGAAGAAGGCGTCTTTTGCTGCTGTGCAGAAGTTCTTGCCGTATATCGCCACCTAGTGGAGAAAAACACAACTGAACCCATGTGGACCTATGGCCCGTGTAGGCTTTCTGGTACTGAGGGAAACACTGATGACTCATTCCAAATGCCATTCGGGCACGGCATGTTATCTGAGGACAGCGCTACAATAGTTCTGTTTGTAAGGCACCAGATCACAGAGGGAGGAGGTGACGCCTGTCTAAAACTAGCACTCAGCGAGGACTCAGCAAAGAGCTCAGCTGTTCTCCAAATGTGCACAGTCAAGGCGGTTCCACTTACCATGATGTAGGCATTTCTGTTCAGGAACTTGATGCACTTCTCCAGGCACCAGAAGCAGCACTTCATGCAGCTCAGCATGAATTTGGCACACTTATTTTGAGCTCCTATTGCGGAGAGTTAAAAAAATAAGATGAGTATCAACTACTGATTAAAAAAGATTTGCCCCTACAGTCATTTCCGATGTGTTAGCCACATTGTCTATTCTATAAGACGCAGGACAGTGTTTTAAGCAAGTTAAAAGAAACTTTTATTCCATATTCCATATTAATACCATATTAACTGTCCCTGTGTATTAACCTCATTACTCATAATTACTAAAATTGAGCAAAATCAATGTATAAGCCACAGCTAATAGTTGGGAAATTTTGATAAGTCACTCACAATATACTGATTCACATTCACATTAACTGAGGCTGATGTTTCCATCTGATGCAAGTAACAATAGGTATACATATTGTATTAGTGCATTGAGCTGAACTTCATGCATGTGTCACAGAAACCCTCTCAGGCCATGCATGACCTCTGACCCCCTAACCTTTCAGTTTCTGGTCCAGATACTCCAGGATGACCCTGATGACCTGCACGATGGAGAGGATGAGGGAGCCGAAGGCCAGAGAGCCCGTGTGGTACCTGCACAGGTGAGGGGGGGGGGGAGGAGAGTAACTGTGGTGAGTGTCAGGTCTCAAGTCAGTTCTCCTGGCTCTTTTTCCGACCACACCCTTTACCAGCTGTGATGCTGGTGGAGCTGGCCATAGCGTGAATTATTCATGCCCATGTGATCTCTACTAATGTTTCATTGATGACTGTTTTGTTCTAAGAAGCCAAACCTCATTTCTCTTACAATGACGGAGACCAAAAGATTGCCTTCACGGCCAAACAAGCAGCAACACGTCTACACGCTAGGCTGTTGAACACAGAGCGTTGTGAACCGAACTCCCGAAGCACCATGCCTGTGGTAAAGCTAGCCGTCACAGTCTCTGACTTGGCTCATGATCTCCTCTAAAGCATTCCCTTCTGTCTTCTCTGAAATTGGGGATTTGATTCCAAGGAAGTGACAACATAAACACACTCACACACACACACACACAAATGCTGCTCTCATAACACATCTGTTCAGCATATGATGCTAAGCTTTGCTAAGCTTTCTAACGATATGTATATCGAGGGTATTTGAAAAACTCTCTAAGATAACAAAAACGTGATATTCAACATTTTAGCTCGAGCGTTTGTTTATTGTGAATTTTCTCAATATAGCATTGAGCGCAAAGCGACTGGTTTTGCTTTGCAGGGTCACACATCCACGCACACACACACAGACACACACACACATCTGTACAGCTTATGATGCATATCCATGCACACGCACGCACGCACGCACGCACGCACGCACGCACGCACACACACACACACACACACACAGTACGGTATGAGTGTCGGTACCTGAGAGCCCTTCCCAGTGAGGCGCATATGGGGAAGGCAGGGATGTCCTCCGGCTTCTTAAAGGCCCAGTAGTACGAAGCGAAAGCCCCTGCTAAGGTGACTTGCCCCAGCGCGGTCACAAAGTTGGCGCACCAGAAGAAGAGGAAGAGGTTGTAGAACTGGAAGACGATCAGGTACTTGTGGTAGAGCGTCTCTCCGCCGTAGAAGGCAAACTGGCACTCAGCATCTCGACACACGTCTGTGATGTTGGAGTCCTTGAAGGTCTGGAAAGGGTCGGGTGGAGAGACCAGAAAGGAGACACTCAGTATGTTTACATGACACTGGAAAAAACCTTTTTAGATGCATGTAAACGTGTTAGTCCAGTTGAAATCGAAGCTTTCTCAGTCGGACTAACACACCTGGAAAGGGTCAGGTGGAGAGCTCCAAAAGGAGACACTGAGAGGACTTCACCCAAACAAGACAACCAAATGTTGACGAGTCCTCAAATACCTGACTTGAGCAACACAAGCACTTATACTAATTATACTATATTTATCAAGAGTTTCAGGATCAATACAGATTTGCTGTCCCCCCACGTGAAGATATATAGCCAATTGTGAAACACCTCTTGGAGGAAACTGGCAATAGTGAAGAAAACTCAGAGGACAGACTTGCCTCATCATTGTTGGACCTTATACAACTGTGTAAAAACAATACAATAGTTGGGATTGTGGGTCATCATCACAAATAACATCAAAACTGCTGATCTACCAACTGTGAATATGCAGTAATGGAAAACAGGAGAACTGCACTGGATAGGATGCCGAATTACTCTACTTTATTCAGCCAGGAAGAGACGCAAAAAACACCAGCTGATTTCCATGACCAATAATTAACTCCAAATAGAAAGCAAAACAAATTTATCACAGACAGAATCAAATCAATGATTAGCTCTCAAGTCTCAGCACACAAACCACAGTATCACATTTGTGGCAATGCAGCCCCTCTGTGTTCTTTCATTCTTAATAAAATGTCCAAACAGAAACTAAATAACTGAGTGGCAGGCTCTTCCAAAATGCCCCATGCCTTTTTGGTGAGTGTACAGTAGGTGTATGTATGTATGGTGTATGTATGGAGTGTGGGTGTTCTAGGTATATATGGGTGAATGTGTGTATGAGTGTATGAGTATGAATAATTGTGAGTGAGTTATAATTGTGGGTAACAGAATGTGAATGCTTAGCCTGAGTAAGTAGGACTGTAAACTGTTAAAACTTAATGTGTCAGTACTGGTAAGCAATTTCTGTTACATGTATAAAATCAAATAAATATAATATATCTTTTTTTAAAAATGCTCCATGCAAACAGCTAAAGAGTGGGGTGGGGTGGGGGGGGTTGGGGGGGGGGGTTCTTACCTTTGGGTCACAACGCTCAAGAGAGTGAGAACACTCGCTGGTGTTGAACACCTTATACACGGCCTCGTTGGAGGTGGACAAGAAGCTGAGGAAGTGGAGGAGTCAAGGAGTTTCGCCTCAAGTGACCTTGACAAAAACAAGCCCTTACTTATTTCCTTGTTCTTGAACCAAATGCAATGCAAATGAGTGGTCAGTGGGAAAACCCCTTCGACTGAAACTCTAACAGTGTGGGAGTGAGTGGGTCAGTCAGGCTGAAAAGGATACACGGCAGTGACTCCCCAGTACGCGATCACCAGGGACAACAGGAAGAAAGTCAACAGAGGGTAGACCAGCGAGGACATCACATGACCCACAGCCCTGGAGGAAGGAGGTCAGGAGATAATGAATAACACGCCTGTGAGAAATATGCTGAAATGAACCAAACTCCAGTTTCCATGTGATGTACTGCATTCAGCACTCACCTGCTCGCCTCCTTAATGAGAGCGATGGCGATGAGAATTCTCTTCCTGAGGAAGATGAGGAGGATGATGATGACCAGCTCCACAATAGACAGGATGATCACTGAAACACAGGGAAGGAGACAGAGAGAGAGAGAGAGAGAGAGAGAGAGAGAGAGAGAGATGAGATGAGATGAGATGACAGAAGAGCAAATTAGAGAATTAAATAAATTACTTCATTCATCAACAGCTATTACATTATTATCATTTAAGACTAACATAATCATTAACATTTATCATCATTATCATAGGGAAATGAAACTGGTTTGAATGGAAAAAACAACAAGTAATACTGTATATCAGTTGAAATGTCAAGATCCAGACAACATGGGATGTAATCTCTGTGAGTAGGGAAGTGGAAGTACTCACTGAACGCTAGCCATGTCTGGCGGATCTGCAGGTACACGGAGAAGTCAGTCTGCAGGCCGAGGTCACGGATGGTGACATCAGCACCAGGAGTTCCTGATAGAGCCGCGTATTCCAGGTAGCAGTGGACAATCCCTGGAGAAGGACGGGAAGGTCATTTCTGATGCATTTACAGTTATTCAATCAGCAGCAATCTAAGACAAGCCAGGGACCCCTACCCGAACTCCTACCCGCATACACACACAACATGGTTTTATTCAACAATCGGGGTCCGGGGATGAATTACCAATGCCTAGCCTAGCCCGACCTGAGGGTTGCTTACGCAAGTTCAGAGGTCAGAGGTAATAAATAGCTACAGTACATGAATTTAAATGTGGAACAAAAATATGTTTTAATTTGGATTATACAGAGTTTTGATTATCTAATTGGGTGTATTATTGGGATTTTTACACTTGATGTGCGCAAATATAATTTTGCTAACCTCACAACCTCAGCCCAGGCAACATTGTGCGGACCCCCTGCAATCTCTGGTAACCCCTAATCTCCACGGACCCCAGGATGGGAACCACTGATCTAAAGTGACTTTTACTGTAGACAATTAGTGACAATTTGCCTTGTTCAAGGGCACAACGGTCGACACTGGGAATTGAACCCACAACTTTTTAGGCTTCTGAATGCCAGCCCAGCTCTTTAACCACTACGCCTTACAGAAATGTCTGGTGAACAGTTGCTGCAAATTTGCAGCAAGGTCATATTTTCACATGCAAATTAGGTTTCTGGCAAACAGTTGTGGTAAACTTTTGGAAATGTTTGGAGCAATATCGTATGCAAAGTAGGTTTGTCACCAGACGTTCACTGGAAGTTTGTCATTATTGATTAGTGGTGGAAAATCACTGGTGAACATATTTGCCACAAGTGGTAAACTTGTCATTGTTGCTAGAACTTGACAAACTTCTGACAATATTTTCTAGTGAACACATTTGTTTCCCTCAAATCACCCACAAGTTTGCTCAAAATCTGCCGCAAACATTTATTTTTTTTGTAAGGGGCGCTACCACCGCCCATGCTTTGATGTTTGCCTTGTCCACTTTCTGTCTTGCAATTTAACACAATTGCCATACTCTCTCTCTATGTATGATGTGGACTTGAGTCTACCGTATAGAATGACGAGGATGACCATGAACATCATGACCCAGACCATGATGCCAGCCAGGAAGCGCAGCAGCACGATGAAGATCAGACTGACCACCATCGCGATCACGAGACCGCTGCAGGGAAAAGGACTCAACATTATGAGCACAGCATTTATAGTCTACAGCAATGTAAACAATACAATGCCACATAGTTATGGAGGACCACAGGTGTCACTGGAACAGTAACTAAGATGTAATTAATTTGTTATTGTAAACAGTAATAAATTATGTCATTGTGGAAATTAAGTAATAAGTGAAACTAGAAATGCAATTCCAAGGAATTACCAGTGCATGAAAATACAAAAAAATTTAGATATGGCTACTAAGGTGTAGCTAGGGTAAACATGGTGGTTGCATAGTTTAAAGAGAGTTGATAGTGTTAAGGTAGACATTTTAAAGCTTAAACATTCCTGTTCTAACTTAACTAATAATTTCTAACAGGTATTCTAAAATGTTAACTATGCTAACAATGCTAACCAGGTTGATAAGTTAACTTAGCTGATAATTTCTAGCAGTAATGCTAAAAATGCTAACTATGCTAACATTGCTAACTATGTTAACAATGCTAACCAGGTTGATTAGCTAACTTAGCTAATCATTTTAGCAGTTGTGCTAAACATGCTAACTATGCTAACAATGTTAACTATGCTAACAATGCTAACCAGGTTGATTAGCTAACTTAGCTAATCATTTTGAGCAGTTATGCTAAAAATGCTAACTATGCTAACAATGCTAACCATGCTAACAATGCTAACTTGCTAGTGAGGACTTTTATTTTGAAACAGTAGTTGCTAGGGTATCCATGGTGCCCACTATCAGGAATAAAGAAGTTACGAAAGTATAATCATGTTGGTTGCTATGGAAACTGTCAAAAACGCTTAATTTTAATGGTTGCTATGTTGGTTGCTAGGTACATGGAGGTTTCATGTAGTTGAATGGAAGCATAGTTGATGATAACTGACAGTTGGAATCGTTGAACAGTTCAATAGATGAGTACTGTAGTTTCAATGGTTAAATGATTTAATAGTGTATTATTGCAGCGAGGACTTTTATTTTGAAACAGTTGTGGACAGAGGAAACAGTTAACAGGATATGTAGTCTTCACAGAGAGATTGTCTGCTTAATAGCCTGAGAGAGAGAGGGCTGCTGCAGGTGGGGCTGGCCACCTGGCATAAGATTCTAATTGCTCAACGACCCGATTGTGATGTCATAGAGGCCAATGTTAAGTCTATGGGGTAATTTTTAATAGTTTTTAATTTATAGTTTAAAAAGTATAAAAGTTACAAAGTTGAAAAATTATAGCAACCCGATCCATTAGAAGACCTACGTTACAGAGTTTGAATGAAGTTTCTAAGTTAAACGGTTGAAGAGGAATTGCGGGCAGAAAAAGTGGTAAGCAGAATAATAATAAGAAGTCTAGGAAGAACAGTACAGTGCATTTTCATGCACTGTAATTATGGCAACAACTTGTATCAATTACTTTATGATGTTTCTAACCAAAGTTCGGGAGGAGCCCATAGGGTTGATTGATAGCCATCACTCACTCCACTTCCGTTCGTAGGGAATAAAACCCTTCTTACTGCCCTTTACGTCATGCTGGAGTTGCTAAGCAATCCAATGGGTGAACTAGAGAGTTGGGCGTTTTATGTTGGCTTTGTAAATCACTTTCTAAATTAGAAGCATTTATTGAAGTTATTACTTTTTCAGTGACACCTGCGATCCTCCTTACTATGTAGCAAATAAAATGAAACATAGTAAGATGAAATGCATGTATGCAATAGTATGTGATTCCTACAGTGTAAAAAATTAAACATAATATTAACAGATTAAGAAAGTCATCCTGTTGCTAAATTGCTACCTTGGCCACGCCACGTCTTGGCTTCGGAACTCTATTCTCTCATTAGCTAGGCATAAAAACAATGCTTACATCAGGATCCAGTGCCAGGACTGAGTGTAGTCTTCAAAGATCCTCATGAAAACCTGTCGTGCTTCCGTAGCAATGTTGGACTTCCTGCAAAACACAATTTCGTTTTAAAAATGGATAAAGTGAATTCGGTAACTCACTGCCTGAACCGTAACTCAGCAGTGTGCCTGACAGGCTCTGCTATATGATGAACACTGACCGGCACACGCTGGCTTGGTAAACAATCCTAAGGTAACACTGGGAGCAACACTTACTTTGCAGCATCCAAGAGATCGCTGGCGTTGTGGCTCACGTCGTTCTCATCCGTATAGGAAGTTGCATTCTCACCGATGACAACTTGTCCTCCCTTTTTCGTCCCCAGGTCTGGCAGGCAGCGGCGAGAGACTGAAACAGGGCCAACAATTTGTTATCCATTTCAATCCCAAGCAAGCAATCTACCATGCTTGCTAGATAAATGCAGAAGACACAGAAGGCACACTGTTTGAATGAACACATCCCATATGTTAACCGCCCAGGAGAAGGCACATGTCAACGTACAGTTTTTACTTGGAAAGATCATCCCAGGACAAAGGCGATCCCTCAGGATCTCTGTGACACTCTGAAAACAGGAAGGAGAACATCCAGTGAGTTACGTTGAGATTCTGTCCTCAAATATGACAATAATATATCAACATCATAAGGATAGAACAGCTCAGGGAGAGGGGAATGTCATTTCCAAATACTAACCAGATTGCTTAAGTTGGTATCCTTGCAGAACTTCTTGTAATAGTCCATTTCGCCAGGTAGAATACGGGCGTTGGCCAGCGTCAGGAATCTATTCGGACATGTTTCCACACAAATCTTTCCAAATACAAAGAAAAGGGACAGAGCTTCATTTTTATTTCAGGGTGCAAATACACAGTGTCACACTGTAAACACACTGAAACCAGTAAAGAAAAGGACATTTTAGAATGACTAAATTGTTGACAATAAACAGTAGTTTACCAATTGCAAACAGACATAGAGTGCTCTTTCTCAAAACACTTGCTCCATTCAAACTGACTTTAATAGGACTACTTTATTTTAGATTGGCAGACAAAAGTGTTCTTGTTCCCTGTGGAACCCTGGTGGCGGAGCGGGAGTAAGTGGTCAGTGTGTGCTGACCTGTTGGGTAGGGCACTGGAACTCCAGGAGCGTCAGAGGGCTGGCACACTTCAGGATGTTGAAGTAGAACAGAAAAGGCTTCTTCCTGCACGAGCAACACAGACGGACATGTCAGCAGAGGGCCATCAGTCTCTTGAACCACACGCATTACACATTCCAATAGTCTCTTCAACCACACGCATTACACACCACAACAGCGCAGCGGCAGAAGAGGAAGGGTTTCGCTGTGAGAGAAATCTGTGAGTGCTTGAATATTGAATAACATGCGGTATAGACATGAGGACATGAATGGAGTGAACTTACTCCAGGTCAGTCCCTGCTTGCCCACAGAACTGCCCTGTGCTGTCGGTGGGGTATATGACTTTACGAGGGTCACCCCTCGACCAAGCTACAAGGAGAAAGAGAGAGAGCGAGAGAGAGAGAGAGAGAGAGAGAGAGAGATAGAGAGAGAGATGTAAATATGTACAGTGTGTGTGGATTCTGGGCCTCTACAATACAGTGCGTACACACTTGTGTAAGAAAAGCACGCTCACACATACTGTCTATTGCGTCATGCCCTTTTGTCGATCTTGGCCACTGATTAAATTTCTCATTTATGTGATATCTAAATATCAGAGTGAAACCTTACCCAGAATTCCCACCGCAAAGTAGCCCAAAATGGCCAAGATGAAAAGGATGCAGCACAAGATGTCTGTGCAACCCCTGTCAAGGAGGAAAAAATCATTGTTTGTTAAAATATACAGAAGAATACAGTAGACAGCAAAATGGTTGACACATATTGCATACAGTAATACGAGTAACACACACAAAATAGAAAAGTAACTTCATTACCTGTTATGAATAGGACCTTTAAAAGTGGGGTCAAACTTCCGTGGATCTCCTATGAAAACAAAATGGTGATGACCATTGTTTACATGGTGTTTTCCTGTGCATGTGTGGGTGTGTTTGTTTATGAACATATGAGCACGGGTGTTCATGTTTTCACATTGTGAGATCATCTGGCATACCATTCATATTCTCTTGCCAAAACAGACATGCCGGCCAACCCACTGTATTGCACCCTGACCACCAGTATCCCTGCTTAGCTTATTGGACGACCATCCAGCTCCATGCAGTTATAAGGTCAGCTGGGTTTATATTTAAAAGTAACAGTTAATTTTTTATTTGACTCTGTAGCATGTTCTTAATGGAATACTGAACTGCGTGATATATTTCAGAGCAGAAATCGATTACATCATCTCATTTCCTGTGTCAACATCTCAAAACCTTTCTACCGTAAATTTACACAGGAAGGAGGCAAGTTTAGACCGTCTATTATCAGCCACAAGGCCAAAAGGACACAGCACAAGTGAGAAGTACGATTTCTTCGAATTGTTCATTTCCCCCTTAATCTTAAATGGCACGGAATTGTATGTTAGTTTAGGTCTGACGCTGTCACTGTAGTCAGATGTTGCTCGACTTAATTTGAATACAGTATCATAACTCAGGAGAATAAACTCCCGTTGCATTTTCAAGAATAATCATACCTTTCTCTCCATAGGGCTTGTCTTTGGTCATGTTCTGTCCTCCTTGAATACCGACACTAAATATCGGCCCTATTTCCTGTCTTTGTCTCTACACTAACACATCTGCCTGCTCTAAACCGTCAACTGCTCTCTGCCCTAGTTCATCTCAGAGATCACTGAGCGTCACGGAGAGCGTTCTCTGGGGACGGTCCACCTGAGACTAGCTAAAGTGAGACAAAACAACACCTCCGCATCTCTCTGCAGACAGGCCTAATTATCACATCTCAGGCTGTTGATCTTGTGTGGAGTTTCTGCTTTACTTTCACTTTCACTCCATTTACTTAACAAAGCACTGCCTACTGTATATTACAGAGAACCACGTTTATGACTTAACGCTTCTGCCATTAAGTGTCATTCGTTTTTTGTTAAGGTAAGGGGTAGAGTTAGGGTTAGGGTTAGGGTTAGAGGTTAGGGTTAGAATAATGGTTCATGACTATGGTTTTATCATGGTTTCACTACAGTACCTTGGTCATAAACCTGAGTAGTACTGAGGCGTATTGAGGTGGCGGTAAGGTGGTGGTAAGGTAGTGGTTAAGGAGCTAGGCTAGCATGCAGTAGGTCTGAAAGATCTGGATTCAAGGGCTCTATACCAGCCTCTCCACTTCCTGCTTCCTGTTTACAGAAAATGACAGATTACTGGCCTGTCAGTTTTAATATAGCAGGCTATTACTAGTTGAATAACATAGCTAAAGCTACCTAACCAGTTAATTACAAGCTTGATTAAGGCTAAATCATTTAAAACCCTTTTCCTGTTTGCTGGGGGAGTGGCACACAATATCTTCACAAAGTCGGTCTACATTACAGTGAGACGAGGTGTTGAAGACAATGACTATAGAAAAAAACTTATCTGCCAATGTATTACTGTAAACAGAAGATAAGACAGTACAAGCATTGTGCCCTTCAGCAAGGCACGTAACCATGGTTATTTACCAGAGTAAAACCACGGATAGTTTTCATAACGAATGTTAAAACCATAGTAGTACCACAACTACTATGAAGTGCTATGGATAAACTATGG